>NC_025993.2:133191164-133421288 GCF_000442705.2 Elaeis guineensis
GAAGTGAGTCCCATACTCTTCGTAGAACCCTTGAAACTTTGCTCCAGTAAATTATTGTCCATCATTGGTGATTAGTATTCAAGGTAGTTTGAATCAGCATATGATCAATTTTCAGACAAAATCTGTCACCCTTGCTTTAGTGATGCAGGCTAGTGGTTCGACCTCCATCCATTTGGTGAAGTAATCCACAACGACAAGTAGCAACTTCTACTGATCTGAAGCTAGTGAAAGGGGCCGAGAATGTCCATTCTGTTGGGCCTCATATGGTGCTCCCAAGGCTCAGGGGACTAAAGCTAAGGCAAGGTTTAAAGTCCATGAGGTGGTCATAAGATTTCTAGGGCTAGTTTGGGCCCTAGGACAAAAACGCTGTCCGCCTTTCAGGTCTTGAGGTTCAGAAATTTTGGACCTTGAGGGGCTAACTTATATTTGGGCTAGGATTGAGTCCAAGATTATGAGATTGAATCAAATTATGGGTGTACATGGGTTTGGGTGAGCACAATCTTGTATTGAGTTAGTCACGGGAGTTTTTGGGTTGGATCACATTGATCCTATATATAAACATACACTGTATTTGGACTCGATGAATCGAAGGAATACAAAATTATTTTTTTTCTAACCTTTCTTTCTCTTCCTTCTTCTCTCTCTCTGGTCTTCTCTATGTCCTAGTAGCAGAAATCCTAGGGTTTCTTGGCTGCCAACCCAAAAAGAAAAGAAAGGAGGCGTTAGAAACTAGCGCCCCCCTTTGTGCATGCCCCCCTGTTTGTGCACCCCCTCTTGGCCGCCTAAGAGGAGTTCCAGATCTCATCTTTTAATTTTTGGAGGCTTCATCAAGAGTACTTTAAGATCTCAAAAGGTGGATTACAGGTCTATAGAGAAGGGATTCAAATCACAGAAAGAAATCCTGCCGACAGGATTTACAAGGCTTCTGAAATCTTGAAGGCTGTTTTTGTTTTGCTTGGTTGTTGGCCTTCAAAGACCTCCACAATCTGATCCTTACTGTTTCCTGATACCACAACTTGAAAAAGTTGCTCCAATAATTGGTATCAGAGCACGGATTGTGTGGAGAAAGAAGAAGACTCCAGAAGTTGAAGATCTTCAAAGGCTGAAATTTTTAGCAAAGACCCTGTCAAGGTATTTCTCAAATCCCTTCGAGTTTTTGTTATGTTTTTGGTTTGGATCCAGCCATGGGAAGCAATATGAATGTTGATTTTGAAAAGTTTGATGGAAAAAAATATTTTTTTATATAGAAAGTTTGGGTAGAAGATCTTTTGGTTCAAGCAGATCTAGATCAGACATTGGAGGAGAAGCCTGAAGGTTAATGGATCGTCAGTGGATATTCCTAGAAGAAGGCTTGTTCTGTGATTAGAGGATATTTGGCAGATATGACGCTCTATTCGGTATTAGAGGAGAGGACCCAAAAAATTTTTGGTCGAAGTTGCATACCATGTATATGGAAAAAAATATGTGCAACAAACTGATGTTGAAGAAGAGACTGTACAGCCTTCGGATGCAGGAAGGTGGAGATGTCTTGGGTCACATTCAGAAATTCGATCAGGTGTGCAATAAGTTGCTGAACATTGGGGTGAAGGTGGAAAGAAAGATAAGTCGTTGCTACTACTATGCTCGCTATCCCCTTCCTATAATCTATTAGTGACGATGCTGCTTTACGGCAAAGAGACCCTGGAGTATGAAGATATGGTCTCGGTGCTGCGGATCCAATGAACAGCGGGCGAAGTTGACCAAGGAAGGTGCTCTCCAAAAGAGCTTGGCCATGGGGGAGAGATCAAAAAGAGGAAGGAAAAGAGACAAGTCAAGGGGATGGTCAAAGTCTCGGAAGAGCAGGAGCAGGAAGGAAGTTAGGTGCTACAAGTGCAATGAGATCAGACACTTCAAACGAGATTGCCCACAGTGGAAGAATAAAAAGGAAGATAAGGGAGGATCTGATGCACTGAGTATGATGGCTGATAGTGAGGTGGAGGATGACCTCTTGGTAGTATCAGATGGTCACAGAAAAACACAGATATATGGATCCTGGATTCAGCCTATTCGCATCACTACATCCCAGACAGGTCTTGGTTCGCTATATACACCAAGATGAATGAAGGGAGCGTGACACTTGGATATGATCACCCGTATTGAGTTGCTAGTATTGGGAGCATTCGGGTGAGGATGTTTGATGGATGGTGAGGATGCTCACTAATGTGAAGTACGTTCCTGATCTGAAAAAAATCTCGTATCACTTGGTTACCTAGAGTGGAGTGGCTACAGCTTCAGCAGTCATGCCAGGAGTAGAGTGTTGAACATCTCAAATGGAGCCATGGTAGTGATGAGAGGTAGGAAGATGGAGAATAACTTTTACAAGATTGAAGGATCTGTGGTGACTGAAGAATTTGATATAGCAGCAGCAGCGCAGGACCAGCAGGAGACTCACCGATTGTGGCACTACCGCCTAGGCCACATAGGAGATCGTGAGATGAAGGAACTGAGCAAGCATGGTTTGATTCTAGATCTGGATGGAGGTATCTTAGAGGTATGTGAGCCATGCTTGATGGGAAAGTAGAGGAGAGTGCAGTTTGCCAGCAGTTCAGTCAGTAGTGCACCCCACTGAAACTAGTTCACCCTGATGTATGGGGACCGGCCCCAATTTTAGTCAGAAATGGGGTGAGATACTTCTTGACCTTCATAGATAATTTTTTGAGAAAGGTATGGGTCTACTTCATGAAAAAAAAATCAAAAGTCTTCACCAAATTCAAGGTGGGAAAGCTAAGGTGGAGAAGGAGACAAGGTTGGAGCTTGAAGTGTCTGCGGTTGACAATGATGGGGAGTACACTAGCAAGGAGTTTCAAATATTTTGTGAGGACTGTGGCATCAAAAGGGACTTCTCGGTGAGAGGACTCCTTAGCAAATGGGGTGGCCGAGATAATGAACTGAACCCTTATAGAAAAGGCATGATGCATGAGGCTATAGGTAGGGCTTCCTAAGGTGTTCTGGATTGATATAGTGGATGTAGCCTATTATTTGGTGAATTGGTCACCTCACACTAAGTTAGATGGTGGTATTCTAGAGGAGAAATGGTCTAAAAGGAAGATTGGGCTGAGCCATCTAAGGGTGTTTGGGTGCACGGCATTTGTGCACATCAGTGCTGGTGAATCGGAGCAAATTGGATGCCAGGTCATAGAAGATGGTGTTCTTGGGATATCCGTCAGGAGTTAAGGAATACTGATGTGGGATCCCTTGGAGAAGAAGGTTGTCATCAATAGGGATATCACCTTTGATAAAAATTCAGTTCTTTAAAGATGAGATGGCATGGAGGAGCAGCAGGAGGTCCAGCAGGGCAGTGCTGGACAACTAACATCCTATTCTATTTTACCACTTGTAGGTGCATCAGGTGAAGGAACTAGATCTAGGATTTCAGGGTTAGATCTTGAAAAATTTTCAAGATCAGGCAGTGGAAGACTAAAAATAAATCAAAATTTATCTTATAAATCAGAGAATCTCTAGATCTAAGAATTTATTACATGATATACATGACATTAAATCAAAAATAAAAATATAAAGCAAGAACTACATGTTGATCATATCAACATATTTCTATACTACATCTAATGTATGTAAAATATAATAGATCAGATCTATTACCTTATAAGTTAGATCTATTTCTAACTTTCTGATCTGGGCTTGAGGATGATGTTGAGAGCTCACACACACGTCCGTGCCTCTAAGAGTCATCCACACGAGCTCACGAATCACGATCAGAAGTTCTGGATCCAGAAAATCAGCACAGTATGCTAGTTACTGTGCTGATCCTTCTTCGATGGTCGATCAGATGCCTCTTTCTTCTTGATTTAGACTCTTCCAAAGATGAGAAGTAGGAGGAGAGTTTTAGATGTGAGACACTCTCAGAAAACTCATAGATGGAGGAAGGAAAGAGGTGAACTCAGCAACCCTAGAAGAAGACCCTCTTCTTCTTCTCTTTGCTCTAACACCAGACACCTAGTTTTGTGTCTATTATATCTCACGCCCCAATACTTCTTTCTCTTGATTTTCACATCCCCAAAGATCTCTCAATGCTCTATAATTCATAAAAATCTCAAAAAAAATTCATCTTAAATAAAGAGATATGAAGAATCTTGTCTAGGTCAAATACCTAGTCAAAGAAAAATCCAAACAGGGCAAGACAAGGGGTGCCCAACTCTTGGGTGCCCCTCTTTCTTTTCTACCATGGACCACCAGAAAAGGCACACAATATGTGCCATAAAAGCTACAAAAATTTAAAAAAATTGGATAAATCAGTGCCATAAGGAAAGAGTTTTTGGTTTCCTAAAATTCTATCTCATAGAATTTGAAATCCAAACTAATTCCTACTTTGACTTGGTCCACAACCACATTCCATGTAAGAGAGAAAGAGTGAAAAGCTTTGGGCATGTGAAGGCCTGGGAGAGAAGTTTTGTCATACAAAATAAGAGAGAGTGGGGCTGGGGGGGCTAAGGTGGCGCAAGGTGGAATCCTAGTCTTACTAGGATTCAATCTATGACTTGTTCAAATTTGGTTTCTAAACAAATCAAACCAAAACAAATCAACCTAATTAAAATAGATCTTAACCTAATTAAAACTAATTTAATCAGATTAAATTAGATTTAAATCTGATTTAATTTTTTAATCAAATTAGAAATTAGGTTGACCAAGTCCTAATTGAACTAGGACTAGTTTTTTCTTGCACTTGGCTTATCCAATAAACCAATTGACTTGATCCAATCAAGCCCAAACTAAATCTAATTAAATATATTCAATTAGACTTAATCTCATCCATTGCTTAATCAAATTAAGCAATTAGCAATCGAATTGCTAATCGATCCTCCTGCAACACTTGCACTAGGTTAAATGTCAATCGTATTGATCGTTTAACCCTAGAACGATTCTTAATCGTTGATCAACCATCTGATCGGATCTGAACTCTAATGTGTGTGATCTCATAGATTCAAACCTAAGCTATAGTAAAGAATAAATTTTTTTACCAATCAAAGTGACCATCTAGCAATGGATATCCGACGGTCGGATGGTCGAATGTGTAGAACAACATCCTTAGAACCCATGCGGATATAGTTTTCATATAATTCATCCCTTGACCAAAATGCTCATAGGAACCTCAAGTTCAACTGTCAACTCTGATCAGGTTGTCCACATTGTATTTCAAAATATCAAATCCATCTGATGGATTATCCTGGACCAAGATTTTGCTAAATTGAAATACAGCGACTCATTCTTCTCCAACTCTTGGAGTGGTCAATCCATCTTGATCACACTCTGACTTACAAGTACTTGACTATGCCCAGAAGCCTTCGTCACTGAATTAGAAATTCAGTTAGTCCAGTACCAAAGCACAGTGAGTTGCTTGCAAGTCACTGAGGCGATCTCAGGTCTAAGGGACACTTATACCTATATCCCATCAGAGACATTCTCGACAGCAGAATGCTCTGGAGTTGGTCAGTTCAATGATGATGTACCCTTACATCTCACCTGTATGCCATACCAGTATCTCCACACTTCTTTGGTTAAGAGGACAACCAACCCATATTGGCCTACAGCGACCTATGCTCGATAGAAGCTGTCGTCCTTATTAACAGCCCTATCATTTGATCATTGAACAGTTTTAAGGACTAATCAATAAATCCTCTCTTTATCAAACCTAAATAGTCCTAAGACTTCATCACAACAACGAGTTCATTAGAAGATGAAAAACTTATGATGAAAATATCAAAAATATATTTTATTTATTAAAAATCAATTACAATACAAGGTTGCTCAACCGTCAACAGGTTGACGATTGACTTTTGGAATATTTTTTCAACAACTCCCACTTGTCCTAAAGCCACTCGCACAGTATCTAATACCCATCTTCGACTTGTGATTGTCGAACTCCTTTATCACCAGGCTTTAGTGAAGGGGTCGGCCAGGTTCTCCTTTCCGTCGATCTTCTAAAGGTCGACGTCACCTCGATCCAGATCTTCCAGATCAGTGGAAGTGGCAAAATTGCTTCGTCCGCTGGTGTGCTTTGGGTTCCTTCGCCTGAGCAATGGCACCAGTGCTGTCACAGTAGAGCAGGATCGACCATCGAGGGAGGGTGCTACTCCGAGCTCGGTTGATGAATTTTCTCAGCACACAGCTTCCTTCGCGGCATCTGATGCTGCGATGTACTCCACCTCACAAACAGAGTCTGCCACAGTATGCTGCTTGAACTCTTCCAGCAGATGGCTCCACCATTCAGAGTAAAGATATAACCCGACACGCTTCTGCTGTCATCATGGTCAGATTGAAAGCTGGAGTCTGTGAACCCACAAGTTTCAGATCTGACTCCCATAAACCAACCATTGGTCCTTAGTATTTCTCAAATACTTAAGGATGGCTTTAACCACTTTCAGTGGTTTTCTCCAGGATCAGATTGGTATCTACTCACTACTCCTAGTGAGTATGCCACATCTGACCTTGTACATGTCATGACGTACATGATAGATCCACGACCGAAGCATATGGGACTCTACTCATACGCTCTCTCTCTTCAGGAGTTGTCGGACAATCTTCTTAGAGAGAAAATTTCATGGCCTATCGGTAGATAGCCCTTCTTGAAATTCTCCATGCTGAACCTCTTCAGCACAGTGTCTATGTACGTGGACTGGGATAACCCAAGCATCCTTTTAGATCTATCCCTATAGATCTTCATCCCTAGGATGTAGGATGCTTCACCAAGTCCTTCATGGAGAACTGCGATGACAACCAAACTTTTATTCCCTGTAGTGCGGGGATGTCATTTCGATTAAGAGAATGTCATCCATGTACAAGACAAAGAATACCACAACTAGACCATTTGCCCATTTATAGATGCAGGGCTCTTCTCCATTCTTAACGAAGCCATACATTTTGATCACCTTATCAAAATGCATGTTCAACTCCGAGAAGCTTGCTTCAATCCATAAATGGATCTCTGAAGCTTGCACACCTTGGACTCATCTATGGATGTAAACCCCTCAGGTTGTATCATATACACCTCTTCGGTCAGCTCTCCATTCAGAAAAGCTGTCTTTACATCCATCTGCTAGATCTCATAATCCAGATGGCAGCTATTGCAAGCATTATCCGAATGGATTTGAGCATTGCCACAGGGAGAATGTCTCGTTATAGTCAATACCATAATGTTGACGATACCCTTGGCAACCAGACGGGCTTTATAGTCTCCACCTTTCCGTCTGCCCCCTCTTCTTTTTGAAGACCCATTTACACCCAATGGGTTTAACCCTTCAGGTGGGTCAACCAATGTCCATACATCGTTGACCTTCATGGACTCCATTTTGGATTTCATGGCTTCAAGCATTTCTCAAAATCAGTCTCTACATTGCATCCATATAGGTGATCGGATCCTCATCGTTCTCATCGAGTTCGATGGATCACCATCCCGACCAAGAAATCGTAGTATCTGTCGGCTGATGCGGTACTCTATCGGATCGCTTAATGATGCAGGTACATTGGGCTCTGATCTGATCTAATCAAATCCGACTCAGGTTCAGCTATTGGTGTCGGTCCTTCTACCTGTTGAACTTCATCAAGTTCAACCTTAGAGGCAACGGTTCCTTCACCAAGGAACTCTTTTCTAAAAAGATTGTCTTAAGGCTGACGAACACCTTTTGTTCATCAGCATGGTAGAAAAAATATCCTTTGGTCTCTTTGGGGTACCCTATGAATGTGCATTTGTCAGACCTAGGTCCAAGTTTATCTGTAACTAACGTTTGACATAGGTCGGGCACCCCCAGACCCTAAGGTGTGAAAGTGCTGGCTTACCCCTGTCCATATCTCATATGGAGTCTTAATTACAGACTTACTTGGAACCCTATTTAACAGATAACAGATCGATTCGAGTGCATATCCTAGAAGGATATCGGCAAGCTGGCAAAACCCATCATGGATCGGACATGTCTAACAGAGTCTGATTTCTCTTTCAGACACACCATTATGCTGTGGTGTTCCTGAAGGAGTCCATTGGAGAGAATCCATTCTCTCCTAGATATGTGAGAAACTCATCAGAAAGGTATTTCCTCCTCGGTCAGATCGAAGAGTTTTAATACTCTTCCCAGTTTATTTTTCTACTTCACTTCAGAATCGTTTGAACATTTCAAATGAATCCGACTTATGTTTCATCAGATAGACATATCCATATCTGGATAGATCATCCTGAAAGTGATGAAGTAGAAATATCCACCTCTAGCACTTGTGCTCATGGGCCGCATACATCAGTATGTACTAGGCCCAAGAGCTCAGTAGCTCTCTCACTTTTTTCAGTAAAAGTGACTTGGTCATTTTATCAAGAAGACAGGACTCACAGGTTGGAAGTGATTCACAATTACTGACTTCGAGGATTCCCTCTTGAGTCAACCTGTTTATCCTGTTCTTGTTTATATGACCTAGCCTATAGTGCCATAAGTAGATATCTGATACACTATCTAATCTAGGGTGCTTGCCAGTAGAATAGACTACGTTAACAGGTTGTGATAACATATACACACCATTGTTCAAATATCCACAAAAAATAGTAACACCATTCATAATGATATTACAAACTTATTTCTTTATTGAAATTTCATAATCATTTTTGGCCAGAAGCCTACAGAAATAATATTTAAAAAAAAACTAGGACAGAAATGACAATCATTAAGAACAACGGTATGGGACTCAAATATAAGTTTCAAGATTCCTAATGCTAGAACTGGAACTGGTCTTCCATCTCCAACGTTCAGGAACCTCTCCTTGCTCGAATCTCCTACTGACCTGCAACCCCTGCAACGAATTGCAAATATGGTAAGGGCTATCGGTATCCAATACCCAGTCAGTTATATCACAAATAGAAAATTGCAAGGAGTTATCATATAAATACCTTCCAGCAACAGCTTGCTTCTTTCTCTGCCTGTTCGGATCCAGGAGGCAATGTACTGAGGACAGTTCCTCTTCAGTGCCCGCTTCTTGCAAAAGAAGCATTCAGCTTGACTCTTATCGGGCTTGATCTTTCTGGTCTGGCCCTGCACTGATGTCCCAGCCTGAACTTGCACCTTCTTCACTTTCTTCTTCTTGTTCTTCTTCCTTTCTCAAAGGGTCGAGAACCAGAAGACGAACCTCCCACTAAGTTCACCGACTCCTTGTGGAGTTGGTGATCCTTCTCAAAGTTCTGAAGCAACCCCAGTAACCCTGGTAGTTTACTTCAGGCTTTGTCATTCTATAATGAGTGAGGAATGGGAGATAAGACTTGGACAGCGAGTTCAGTATTGCATCTTTTCCAAGCTGCTCATGCAAGAAAAAGTCGAGCTTGCTCAAATGCTCTATTAGCTCGATCATGTACAATACATGATCAGTGACAGAGGCACCATCCCGTATTTTGGCATTGAAGATGGCACAACTAGTCTTGTACCTCTCTGCATCATTGGGTGTGCCAAAGGCATCCTCCAACACTTGAAGCATGTCCTTTGGCTGAGCCATCTCAAATATGCGACTGAACTCGTTGCTCATGGCAGCCAGCATGATGCAGCGCACCATGATCCGGTCACTGAGCCACTTCTGGTAAGTGTCTCTAACTGTTCCACGTGCATTGGCAGCTGGCTCCTCAGGTGCAGGATCCGTTATCACATATAGGATCCGTTCATGCTCTAGGACTATCTTCAACTTTTGGTACTAACTACCGAAGTTGGGTCCCACCAAATTTTCATTGTCCAACAATGATCGGAGTGAAAGGAAAGTGGCCATATCTGTACAAAAGAAAATCATAACCTAATTAGTAATTGATTTATTAAACCTAAAGATTTAGACTTTAATCAAAAAGTTTCTCCCACTATTTTATTCAAATTGGTAGCCTCTACCTCGAATTCGAGGAATTACCCTAATTCCTTGGTGGGTACTAGAATCCACTTAGACTGCACACAAGCCAACTTTGGTTGATCCAATCCATGTATATCTAAGAGTAGGTTCATAACTAATTATTTTTCTAAATAATTTTTAGTAATTTAATTTTGCCCCAGTCCCTAATCAGTAGGCTTTGGCCTCCACTAAAAAGGTCTGGTTAGGTCCAACCATTAACATGACCATATTTGGCCTATCTAGCCAATGAATAATTAGGCCCAACTTTGGTTGGCTAACCTAACCACCATTAAGAAAGATGCAGTCAAGAAATCATATTATGAATGATAATTCCATCGGTCGATAAGCACCAGACCTTTGGGCCTCCAATGATTATCCAACTGATGGACCCATTATCATCCACTTAATGGGAGGCTATGATCTAGTTATCACCATAACTATTTTATTTTAAGAACCTACTAATTTTAGAAGATTTAATTGATTTAGAGGAGGAGGTCAGATGAACCAGCTTATCATGATCCTCCCACTAGTTTCACCAAGTCAGCTTAAGGGAGACCATTAAAAGGCTGGTCTAGGAGCACTTAAATCAGTCACACTGATTTACCTAGCTGACATGGGTCAGCTCGAATAGTCAAGTATCCGATCAAAATATAATTTCATCAAGAGGCTAGATAAGTTCGATCAGTGGGAGGGTCTGCCAAAGCTTGCCTTAACACCATCAGAAATATCCAGATAAGCGGGCTGCCAATTAAAAACCACCGGTCTGGTTTATCTTAGACACTAACTGATTTAATTAATTTCAATTAGATCAACCTAACAGTTTGTGCGAGACCGCTTAGCCAAGAATCAAGTCCATTTGGTTCTCGTTAAAGGCATGGACTTGACCAATTATAACTATTATAATTGATCTAGAGAATCCTTGATCTAATCTAAGACAACAATTGATTAGATTTAGTCAATTCTCTAAGTAAGTTCATTTTAATCTAACCTTAGGTCTAACCCAATTAATGGACCTAATTTTTACTAACCCATTAACCCAATGTGTTATGGTTTGTCTTAGGTTCTTCAATTCACAATCTTAGAACCTAATCAAACAACTTTTTAACTCTCAATTAAGTTTTGGTCTGAGAGTTGGGGTTCGGTTTTTCAAAAATAATTTTCATATTTGTAAAATATTTTTACAATATAGTTCTACCAACCAAGTTGCATGTTTGATTCATAATCAAAATATAAGTGAAATAAGCACAAAATTACTTTTGATCTAATCTAAACAAGTTCATGTAATTGAAATAATTTTAACTTTAAACTGCGCAAATTTTTCAGACAAATATATGATGGTTCTTTGCGAGAGAATTATTAATAAAGATATTTTATTTTAGATTTAAATATCTTTTAAATATAATAAATTATAAATTTAATCTAGATCACGTCTAACAAATTTATGATTAAAAATAGATCTACACGAACTAGGACAACCTTTGCACTGTAAGGGGTAAACCTTACAGCAGGACAACCTACAGTTCATGATTGATCTAAAAATTTTAATTTTAGATTTAATAATTAGATTATAAATTAGATCTAATCTTAGAAATAATCTAAGCATGTATATATAATCATGTAATAAACAACCTAGGCTCTGATACCAATTGAAAGAACTAGATCTAGTGTTTCAGGGTTAGATCTTGAAATTTTTTCAAGATCAGGTAGCGAAAGACTAAAATAAATCAAAATTTATCTTATAAAATCAAAAATCTCTAGATCTAAGATCCTATTATATAATTATTACATGATATTAAATTAAAAATTAAAATATAAAGAGCAAGAACTACATGTTGATCATATCAATATATTTCTATATTACATTTAATGTATGTAAAATATAATAGATCAGATCTATTACCTTGCAAGTTAGATGTTCTAACTTTGCTAATCCGGACTTGAGGATGATGTTGTGAGCCACACATGAGTCCGACATCTAGGAGTCATCCACACAAGCCCACGAATCATGATCAGAAGTCCCGATCCAGGAAATCAGCACAGTATGCTAGTACTGTGCTGATCCTTCTTCGATGATCGATCAGATACCTTCTTCTTCTTGATTTAGACTCTTCCAAAGATAAAAATAGGAGAAAGAGTTTTATATATGAGATACTCTCAGAAAACTTACAGATGGAGGAAGAAAGAGGAGAACTCAGCAACCCTAGAAGAAGACCCTCTTCTTCTTCTCTTTGCTCTAACCCAGACACTTTGTTTTGTATCTCTTATGTCTCTACGCTCCAACACTCTTTCTCCTTAATTTTCATATGCCCTAAAGGTCTCTCAATTGCTCTATAATCTACAAAAATCTCAAGAAGAATTTTATCTTAAATAATGGGATATGAAGAATCTTTGTCTAGATCAAATACCTAGTCAAGGAAAATCTAAATAGGACAAGACAAGGGGTGCCCAACTCTTGGATGCCCCCTCTTTTTTTTGCCATGGACCACCAGCAAAGGGTGCACAATATGTGTCATAAAAGTCACAAAAATTTTAGAAAAAATCTGGGTAAAATTAGTGCTATAAGGAAAGAGTTTTGGTTTCCTAAAATTCTATCTCATAGAATTTGAAATCCAAACTAATTTCTACTTTGACTTGGTCCACAACCACATACCATGTAAGAGAGAAAGAGTGGAATGCTTTGGGCATGCATGAAAACCTGGGAGAGAAGGTTTTGTCGCATAAAATAAGATAGAGTGGGCGTGGGGGGCTAAGTTGGTGCAAGGTGGAATCCTAGTCTTACTAGGATTCAATCTATGACTTGTTCAAATTTAGTTTCTCAAATCAAATCAAACCAAAACCAAATCAACCAAATTAAAATAGGTCTTAACCCAATTAAGAATATACTTTAATCAAATTAAGTTAAATTTAAATCTAATTTAATTTTTTAATCAAATTAAAAATTAGGTTGACCCAAGTCCTAATTGGACTAGGATTAGTTTTTTCTTGCACTTGGCTTATCCAATAAATCAATTGAACTTGATCCAATCAAGTCCAAACTAAATCTAATTAAATTATATTTAATTAGACTTAATCTCAGCCCATTGGCTTAATCAAATTAAGCCAATTAGTAATCAAATTGCTAATCGATCCTCCTGTAATACTTACACTAGATTAAATGTCAATCGTATTGATCATTTAACCCTAGAATGATTCTTAATCATTGATCAACCATCCGATGGGATCGTGAACTCTAATATGTGTGAGCTCATAGGTCCGAACCTAAGTCGGTAGCATAAGAATAAATTCTTATACCAATCGAAGTGACCATCTAGCAATGGTATTCGACGGTCGGATAGGTCGAATGTGTAGAACAACATTCTTAGAATCCATGCAGATATAGTTTTCATATTATTCATCTCCTTGACCAAAATGCTCATAGGATACCTCAGAGTTGAACTGTCAACTCTGATCAGATTGTCCACATTGTATTTCAAAATATTAAATTCATCTGATGGATTACCCTGGCCAAGGTTTTGTTAAATTGAAATACAGTGACTCATTCTTCTCCAACTCTTGGAGTGGTCCATCCCATCTTGATCACACTCTGACTTTGCAAGCACTTGACTATACTTAGAAGCCTTCTATCACTGAGTTAGAAATTCAGTTAGTCCAGTACCAAAGCACAGTGAGTTGCTTGCAAGTCACTGAGACGATCTCAGATCTAAGGGACACTTATACCTATATCCCATCAGAGACATTCTCGACAGCAGAATGCTCTAGAGTTGGTCACGTTCAATGATGATGTATCCTTACATCTCACTTGTATGCCATACCAGTGTCTCCACACTCCTTGGTTAAGAGGATAACCAACCCATATGGCCTACAGTGACCTATGCTCAATAGAAACTGTCGTCCTTATTAACAGCCTATCATTTAGTCGTGAACAGTTTTAAGGACTAATCGATAAATTCTCTCTTTATTGAACGTAAATAGTTCTAAGGACTTCATCACAACAATGGAGTTCATTAGAAGATGAAAACTTGTGATGAAAATATCAAAAATATATTTTATTTATTAATAAATTAATTACAATATAAGGTTGCTCAACCGTCAATAGGTTGCCGATTGGCTTTTGGGATATATTTTCCAACATCAAGAGAAATTGGTATTCAAATGGAGCACTCCCCAAAGGTGTCTCCACAGGTGGAGAGAGCTCGGAAGAATGAAAGAGGCCAGGAGATCTAGTAGGAGCAAACTAATCCTAGGATAGATATCCGGGTTGCACTGTACAAGCCCAAAAGGAACGTTAGGTAACTGGAATGATATGGCTTTGAAGAGATGGTGTCATATACCCTGGTGACAGTGACCGAGGACTCCTACACCTACGGAGAGGCTATGGAGAGCCAGGATAGAGAGAGGTAGGTCCAAACAATGTCTGAGAAGATGCAGTTTCTCCAAAGAATGAGACATGACAATTGGTGCAGTTTCCACAAGGAAAGAAAATCCATTAATTATAAGTGGGTTTACCAACGCAAGGAGGGGCATTCGAAATAGGGAGCTATCAGGTACAAGATGAGGCTAGTGGCCAAGGGATACTCTCAGAAGGAAGGCATCAACTTTAGTGAGGTTTTCTCTCCTATCGTCAGGCATACTTCCATCAGGGTGCTGCTGAGCATCATAGCAGCTCAGGACTTGGAGCTGGAGTAGATGGATGTCAAGACAGCATTCCTCTATGGGCATCTAGAGGAAAGCATCTATATGGAGCAGCCACCTAGGTTTCGAGAGCCAGGAGCAGAAGGAAAAGTCTGTTTATTACAGAAATTACTGTACGGACTGAAGCAGTCATTGAGGCAATGGTACAAATGGTTTGATTCTTATGTGAGGAGCATCAGACTTTTTAGGTACGAGTATGACTCTTGTGTTTATATTAAATTTTTGGAGGATGGGTCTAGGGTGTTTCTACTCTTGTATATGGATGACATACTTATAGCATGTAAGAGTAAGAAAGTTGTGCAGGAACTAAAGGCAACCTTATCTCGAGAGTTTGAGATGAAAGATTTGGGGCCTGTGAGAAAGATCTTAGGTATGAAAATCTTCAGAGATCGAACCAAGAGGATGCTGCATTTATCTTAGGGAGGTTACATTAAGAAGATTTTGGAGAGGTTTGGGATGAAGGAAGCAAAACCAGCAGAGCTGCCACTCGTCAGGCACTTTAAACTCTTGAAGACGATGTCACCACAGACTGAAGTGGAGGCTTAGGAGATGGAGAGAGTGCCATATACCTCTGGTGTGGGAAGCCTTATGTACGTCATGATGTGTTGTAGGTTGGATATCGCCCATACAATGAGCCAGGTCAGCAGGTTCATGGTGCAGCCTGGTAGGAAGCATTGGCGAGCACTGAAGGGGATCTTCTGATACTTGTGGGTACTGTTGGAGTCGGCATCTACTATGGACAGTGAGAAGGTGTTGAAGGACTTTCAAACACATCCAAGGAGGCTCAGGGGTAGATAGGAGGGTTCGTGGATGCAGATTTCGATGGAGACGTGGACACCCGATGGTCGACGATAGATTTTATATTTAACCTATTTGGAGGTCCCATTTCATGGAGATCATGCTTGCAGCCTATCACGGCCTTATCCATGATTGAGGTGGAGCATATTGGTGTTACAGAGGCAGTGAAGAAGGCCCTATGGTTGAAGGACTTGGCGTTGGAGATGGACCTCGCATAGGAGGCTGTCAAGGTGCACTATGACAGTCAGAGTGTACTATTACTTGCACAGAACTTTATCTATCATGCGAGGATGAAGCACATTGATATCAGGTATCATTGGATTAGAGAGCTTGTGAAATAAGGTGAGGTGGAGCTGGTGAAAGTCCACACCAAGGAGAATCCAATAGATGCACTGACGAAGGTGCTTCCACAAGACAGCTTTTGAAAATATATGACACTGATGTACTTGATGGATAGGACGGAGTTGGTTGAGGTCTTGAGGCACCAAGGTGGAGATTGTTGGGCCTCATATGGTGCTTTCAAAGCTCTGGAAACTAAGACTAAGGTCAAGGTCTAAAGTCCATGAGGTGGTCATAGGGTTTCTAGGGCTAGTTTGGGCTATAGGATAAAAGGCTGTCAGCCTTTCGGGACATGAGGTCCAAAAATTTTGGGCCTTGAGGGCTAACTTATATTTGAACTAGGATTGAATTCAAAATTATGAGATTGGATCAAGTTATAGGTGTACATGAGCTTGGATAAGCGCAATCTTATATTGAGTTAGTTAGGAGAGTTTTTGGATTGGATCACATTGACCCTATATACAAACATATACTGTATTTGGACTCAATGAATCGAAAGAATACAAAATTATTTTCTCCTTAATCTTTCTCTCTCTTCCTTTCTCTCTCTGGTATTCTCCACATCCTATCAGCAAGAAATCCTAGGGTTTCTTGGCTACCAACCCAAAAAGGAAAGAAAGGAGGCGCTAGAAACCAACGCCCTCCCTTTATGCACGCCCCCATGTTTGTGCGCCCCCTCTTGGCCATCCAAGAGGAGTTTCAGGTCTTATCTTTTATTTTTTGGAGGCTTCATCAAGAGTACTTTCAGGTTCCAAAAGGTGGATTTCATATCTGGTGGAGAAGGAATTCAAATCGTAGAAAGAAATCCTGTCGACAGAATTTACAAACCTGCTGAAATCCTGAAGGCTATTTTTGTTTTGCTTGGTTGCTGGCCTTCAAGGATCTCTACGACCTAATCCTTGCTGTTTCTTGACATCCACAATGTGGGGAAGTTGCTCCAAAACATTCCTCATTGTACAAAGGGCCAAAGCATGCAAATGGGGGTGATCGGCACCACAGGCAACCGTTGTATGCTTGAATTCCTCTAGCACTTGTCACACCATAAAACATAATTCTCGAAATCCTTTTGCATAGTTGGCCATGAAGAAAAAATTTGCCTGATCTGATCAGATCGTTAGGGTGCGTATGAAAATTTTTCTATGATAAGCTAACATAAATTTTATGTTTATCTGATATGCAGTAGAATAGGGATCAAAATTTCTAGAAGATTTTCGAATCCAATGCCTCACGAGGTCTAAACGCATGACCCTCTACTTCATGCGCATGCCAAGCCTCGTAGGAAAGCAGGATGAAGCCTTCACGTCAAACCTTCAGAAGGAAACAAGAGAAGAGAAGAGATTTGATTTTCTCTCCTTAGGGATGCCTTAGAAGGAAACCTTCACACCAAGAAATCAGCGCCTAGGATGTCTCACGACAAGAAAGAATAGCACCCTCCTTTAGTTGTCGCACAACCTGTTTCTACCAATGTTTTCTCTCTTTGTTTTGTCACATAAACCAAGACCAGACCAACCGATAGTTAGGCCCCCTTCTTAAATAGGTGACCCCCCATCAAGACCCAAAGGAATTAGGTCTCTTAATTTGAATCAAATTGGATCTTATCCAATCACCTAAGAAACCTAGAAGAGAGAGGATTAGCACCAACAATTGTGCGCTCCTTTTCTTCACATGCGAGGGCGAAAAAACCAGCACCCCATCTACTTTGGGTCAGCCTACTATGAGAGAGAGTCTTAGAAATTTTGGACTCTAAGGATCTAATCCAAATTTGGATCAAATCGAATCCAATTCAAATTTGATTCGAATCAAATTTGATTAGGCTATCAATTCTAATCTGATTAGGATTCAGGTCCAAATCTAATTTGAATTTTAACCCAATCAAGTCTTAATTAAATCAGATCTAATTTGAAATTAATTTGAACATAAATTTAATCCTTCATATATTTTTTGGATTATTGATTAGATCATTATCATCTCCAGAATTAAATCTGAACCTTATGTCCAGTGTTAGCTAGACATAGTCAACTGTTTAATCCTATATGACCTCTAACTTAATTTTTAATTTAAGCTAATCTATTTATTCAATCAAATCACATACTTCCAAATTGAATGCATAGACTTAGGTCAATTCTTTCCTACTTTGTCTGACTTCGTGCATGACTCCATAGGTTCAAACATTAAGCCGGTAGTATAGGAATAACTTTCTATACTAATCGAAGTTACTATTTAGCAATAGTTTTCGATATCTGGATAGATCAAATATTTACAAGACAATATTCAAGAATCTATGCATATGGTTACCACGTAATTCATCTTTTTGACCCTAAATGCTTAAGGATGACGTAGGATTTAACTGTCAATCCTGGATGAGTCATCCACATTATATTTTAACCTTTCACATCTATCACATGGATTATCCAGGCTCAAATTTTACTAAATTAAAATATAGTGATGCATTAACTTCTGTAATTTGGAGGGGTCAATCTCATTTTGATCTACACACAGACTTCGTAAGTACTCAATTGTACCTAGTAGCCTTCCATCACTATATTAGAAATGTAGATGGTTCGATATCAAAGCATAGTGAGTTGCTTATAAGTCACTATGGTGATCTCAAGTCTGAGGGATACTTATGTCCATATGTTTCATGAGTTGCTCTTGATAGTAGAGTACTCTGCAGGTGAGTCACTTATTTAATGATGATGTACTTCTACATCTCACCTGTATACCATACCAGTATCTCCATACTCTTTGGTTATGAGGACAACTAACCTATATGGCACATAATGACCTACACTCAATAAACATCATCATCACTTAATGACGTATCATTTAGTCACGAACATGTTTAAGAATTATTCGATAAATCCTCCTTTATCGATTGTCATATAGTTCTAAAGACTTCATCACAATGCAAAAGTTCTAATAAGGAAGATGTACATTTAGTGATGAAAATATCAAAATAATTTTTATTCATTCATAATTCATATATAAATGACAAAGAGCACAATCATCCAAATGATTGGCTTTAGGACATAGTTCTTAACAACTCCTATTTGGACTAAAGTCAATCAGTACAGTATCTAATATCCATCTTCCATTTGTGTTTGTCGAACTCTTTGATTTCGAAGACTTTAGTAAATTAGTTGGTCAAGTTATCCTTTCTGTCAATCTTCTGAAGATCGATGTCACCTCAATCCATGATCTCTTGTACAAGGTGATAACGATGTAGAGCGTGTTTGGTTCTCTAGTGGGACTACTATTCATTAACTTGAGTTATGGCTCTAGTGTTGTCACAATATAGCAGGACTGGACCATCAATGGAGGGTGCCACTCCAAGCTTGCCGATAAACTTTCATAACCAGACCACTTTCTTAGCAGTATTAGATGCCACAACATATTCCACCTCGCATACTGAATCGGCTATGGTGTGCTACTTAAAATTTTTTCAACAGATTTCTCCTCTATTTAGGATAAACACATAATCTGACACACTCTTGCTATTATCATGATTTGACTAAAAGCTGAAATCAGTATATCCCATAAGTTTCAAATTAGTGTCTCCATAGATAAGCCATTGGTCCTTAGTTTTTCTCAAATACTTAAGGATTATCTTGCAACCTTCTAATATTTCTCATCTGGATCAGACTAGTATCTATTCACTATCCCTAGTGAGTATGCCATATTCGACCTCGTACATGTCATGGTGTATATGATAGATCCCACTGTCGAAGCATATGAGATTCTACTCATACGCTCTCTCGAATGAAGTTGTCGAACAATTCTTCTTAGAGAGAGTAATTTCATGACCTATCAAAAAATAGTCTTTCTTAAAATTTTTCATGCTGAACCATTTCAGCATGATATCTATGTACGTAGATTGAGACAATCCAAGCAGCCTCTTAGATCTATCTTTATAGATCTCCATCCTTAGGATGTAGGATGCTTCTCCCAAATCCTTCATGGAGAACTATGAGGACAGCCAAAGCTTTACACTTTGTAAAGTAAGAATGTTATTCTTCATTAATGGTATGTCATCTATATACAGTACAAGAAAGATGACTACAAAACTATTAGCTCATTTATAAATGCATGATTTTTCTTCATTCTTAACGAAGTCATACATTTTGATCACCTTATTGAAGGAAAAAAAAACTATTTCTCTTCGGGGGATAGCCCAGGTTGCATCTAAAATTTTTTTATTAATCTACATAAAAAATGATCAAATTCTTACCTAATTAGCAGTGAAATCAGAGATCAAATCTCTAAAAATATGAAATAATCCTTCATGGAGGTCTAGATGTGCAGACCCTCTACTTCGCATACACGTCAGATGCCGCAGGAAAGTGGGATGAACTTCGATCTTCGCAACCCAATCAAATGAGAGAGAAGATATACTGGTGTGACACCTCACACCAGCAAATGGGATACCCAAGGAGGGCCCATGCCAAGGGAGGAGGGGTGGCACCAAAGGAGAGAGGCCAAGGAGAAGAAGAAAGGCTCCTCTCTTCTTACGCCTCTCTCTCTCTTCTCTCAATCTGATTTATTTGCTATTCATCCATAGGTAGAGACCCTCTTTATTTATAGATGAATCTCATGACCCAATAAATATAAGACTCCTAACTCAAATATACTTTGAATCAGTTCAATACTCATGAAAGAAGGACTCCTACATGAGATAGTATTGCCATCACATATGACGACCACATTGCACCCAATCCCTCACCCACATGGGATGCCCACAATAAGGAAGCTTCCAGGTGTTGGTTGGCCCATAAGAGAGGAGAATCCTAGTGCAAGAAGGATTTCTTATATCTCATTCAAAATGGGTTCGATTCGAATCTAATTTGAAGCTGGTTCGAAATAATTTCAAAAGACTGTTAATCCCTAACTCTTTAGAACTTTTGTACCAAGTCTAACTTAAAATTTTGGATCCAATAAAGTCTAATTAATTTAGATTTAATTTAAAATTAATCAACACTTAAATCTAATTTTTCATATGCTCTATAGATCATAGATCAGAAACTGTTCATCCCCGAGATCGAATCTGAACTTTATGTGTAGTGCTAGCTAGATATAGTCAACTCTTCAATCTTATTTGATCCATAACTTAATTTTTAATCAAGTTAGCTTATATATTCAATCAAGTCAAATACTTTTAAATTGGACATATAAACATAGGGCAATACTTTTCTACGGTGTCTGACTTATGTGTGTGACTCCATAGGTTCAAACACTAAGTTGGTAGCACAGAAATCAATTCCTGTACTAATCGAGATACCATCTAGCAATAATTTTTGATGTCCAGATAGGTCAAATTATCATAAAAAAATATTTTAGAATCCATACATATGGTTATCGCATAATTCATCCTTTTGACCATGAATGCTCTAGGACAGTCTAAGGTTAACTGTCAACCGAGATTGCTTCATTCATATTGTATTTCAATCTTTCAAATCTATCTCATAGATTACCCTGATCAAGACTTTACTAAATTGAAATACAGCGATACATCAACTTCAATAATCTGGAGGGATCATTCCCATCTTAATCCACACACAAACTTCGCAAGTACTTGACTATATCCAGTAGCCTTCCGTCACTATATTAGAAATCCAGATAGTCCAGCATCAAAGCACAGTGAGTTGTTTGCAAGTCACTATGATGATCTCAGGTCTGAAGGATACTTATACCCATGTGCTTTGCGAGCAGTTCTTGACAGCAGAATGCTCAGTAGGTGAGTCACTTGTTCAGTAACGATATACTCCTACATCTCACCTATATGCCATACCAGTGTCATCACACTCCTTAGTTAAGAGGACAACCAACCCATATGGCACACAATAACCTCCACTCGATAAACATCATTGTCCTGTAATGACGTATCATTTGGTCACGAATATTTTTAAGAACTATACGATAAATCCTCTCTTTATCGTATACTAACATAGTTCTAAAGACTTTATCACAGCACAAGAGTTCAAAAAAAATATAACTTTATGATGAAAAATATTAGAATAACTATTATTCATTTATCAATAATTCATATACAAAGATGAACTCAATCATCATATGATTAATTTTAGAATATAATTCTCAACAACTCCTATTTAGACTAAAGTCAATCGGGGCAGTATCTTATACTCATCTTCCATTTGAAGTCATCGAACTCTTTGATCTTGAGAGCTTTAGTGAAGGGGTCGGCTAGGTTCTCCTTTTCGTCGATCTTCTGAAGCTCGACGTTACTTCGATTCATGATCTCTTATACTAGGTGATAGCAGTGCAGAATATGTTGCAGCATCCGATGTAGTATTATATTCTACTTTACATACAGAATCGGCCACTATATGTTACTTGAAACTCTTCCAGCAAATAGCTCTTCCATTAAGAGTAAATACGTAGCCCGACACACTTCTACTGTCATCACAATCTGACTGAAAATTGAAATCAGTATATCCCATAAGTTTCAAGTCAGTGTCTCCATAGATAAGCCATTGATCTTCAGTATTTCTCAAATACTTAAGAATTACTTTTGCAATCTTTCAATACTTTTCATTCGGATCAGATTGGTACCTACTCACTACCCCTAGTGAATAGGCCACATCCAATATCGTGCATGTCATAGCGTATATGATAGATCCCACTATCAAAGTATATAGTATTCTACTCATACGCTCTCTCTCCTCAAGAGTTGTCAGACAATCCTTCTTGAAAAGAGTAATTTCATGGCCTATCAGAAGATAGCCTTTCTTGAAATTATCCATGTTGAACCGCTTTAATAAGATATCGATGTACATGGATTAGGACAATCCAAGCAACTTTCTAGATCTATCCCTATAGATCTTCATCCCTAGGATGTAGGATGCTTCTCCCAAGTCCTTCATAGAGAACTATGATGATAACCACAGCTTCACACTCTATAAAGTCGAGACGTCATTTTTTAATAACAGTATGTCATCCACATACAGCACAAAAAAGATGACATAGAATCGAAAGTCCACTTGTAGATGTAATACTCTTCTCCATTCCTAATGAAGCTATACAATTTGATCACCTTATCAAAATATATGTTCCAACTTCTAAACGCCTACTGAAGTCCATAAATAGACCTATTCAGCTTGCACACTTTCGACTCATATATGGATGTGAACCCTTCAGGTTGTATCATATACACCTTTTCTTTTAGCTCTCCATTAAGAAAAGCAGTTTTGATATCTATTTGCTCAATCTCATAATCTAAGTGTGCAGGGATAGCAAGCATAATCCAGATAGATTTGAACATTATCACCGGAGAAAATATCTCATCATAGTCAATACCATAATGTTGATGGTAATCTTTGACAACTAGATAAACTTTATAGGTCTCTACCTTTTTGTCCGCTCATCTTTTCTTTTTGAAAATTTATTTACACCCTATGGATTTTATCCCTTCGAGTGGATCAACTAGTGTCCATACACCATTGATCTCCATAGACTCCATCTCAGACTTTATGGCCTCAAGCCATTTCTGAGAGTCAGACCTTTGCATGGCCTCCATATAGGTGATCAGATCCGCATCATTCTCATCAAGTTCAATGGGATCACTGTCCTAGACTAAGAAACTATAGTATTTGTCTAGCTGATGCGGTACTCTACCGGATCTTCTTAATGATGCCTCTATTAGCTCCAGATTTGATTCTTCAATCAAATCTAATTCTGTGTGTGTCGGTCCTTTCATCTCATGAACTTCATCAAGTTTAATTTTACAGACATTAGCTCCTTCACCAAAGAACTCTTTTTTCAAAAAGACTGTCTGGCTGCTGACAAACACCTTTTGTTCTATAGCGAGATAGAAGTAGTACCCTTTAATTTTCTTTGGGTACCCTACAAACAAGCATCTGTCGGACTTAGGTCCAAGTTTATCTATCTTTAAATACTTGATATAAGCTGGACACCCCCAGACCCTAAGGTGTGAGAGCACCAGCTTATGCCCAGTCCATATCTCATATGGAGTTTTATCGACAGACTTGCTCGGTACCTTATATAAGATGTAGTAGGCAATTTCTAGAGCATATCTCCAAAAGTAGATTGGTAGACTTGCAAAGCTCATCATGGATCAGACCATGTCTAACAAGATTTGATTCCTCCTTTCAAACATCCTGTTATGTTGTGGTGTTTCAAGAGGGGTCCACTATGAGAGAATTTCATTCTCTTTTAGATATGTCAGGAACCCACTGGTGAGGTATTCACCTCCTCAGTCTGACCGAAGGATCTTAATATTTTTTTCAATCTGTTTCTCTCCTTCAACATGAAATCGTTTGAATATTTCAAATAATTCTGATTTATGCTTCATAAGATAGACATACCCATATCTCGATAGGTCATCTGTAAACATAATGAAGTAGTAGTATCCTCCTTTGACACTTATGTTCATAGGTCCGCATACATCAGTATGTATTAGACCTAAGACATCCTGGCTCTTTCGTCTTTTTTCTTAAAAGGTGACTTAGTCATCTTACCAAGTAGACAGGATTCGCAGGTTGGTAATGATTTACAATCATCTATCTCAAGGACACATTCTTTGATTAACCTATCAATCCTATTCTTGTTCACATGACCAAGCCTACAATGCCAAAGGTCGGATTCACTGACATTATCTAATTTAGGATATTTGCTGGCTGTGTACATTATACTAACAGACCATGATATTATGTATATGTCATGTTTTAATTATCCATGCATAATTATAATATCAGTCATAATGATATCACAAAAATCATCTTCTATTATAAATTTGAAACCAAGTTTGACCAAAAGACCTACAGAGATGACATTCATCAAAAAAGAGGGACAACAATGATAATCATTTAATGTAATACTATGGGACTCGAAGATAAGCTGCAAAGTTTCCAAGGCAAAAATTGAAACAAGACTTTCATTTCTAATGTTAAGGAACCGCTCATCCTCTCTAAACTTTCTACTTATCTATAGTTTCTGCAATGAATTATATTTATTAATAGAACTTCTGGTATCTAATTCCTAGATAGTAGTATCACAAACAAAAAAATTACAAGGGGTTATCATATAAGTACCTTGTGAAGCAACTGCTTGCTTTTTCTCTTATTTTTAGACCTGTTTGGGTCAATGGTGGCTATATAAGCAGGACAATTCCTTTTTTAGTGATCCAGCTTCTTACAGAAGAAGCATTCTGTCCGGCTCTTATCAAGTTTTGATGATTTGCTCTGCTTAGAATCGACGGCATGAGATTTTTGCATATTTTTCTTCTTTCTTCTCTTAGAGGATCGACGCCCTACAGATGATCCTCTCACTAAATTCACTGGCTTTTTCTGGAGCTGGTGATCCTTCTCAAAAGTCCGTAGCAATCCTAGCAAACTATGATAGTTCACTGCAGGTTTCATCATTCTATAATGACTAAGAAAGGGTAGATAGGATTTTGATAGCAAATTGAGAATAGCATCTTTGTCTAACTATTCATGCAATGAAAAATCAAGTTTGCTAAGGCATTCAATCTACTCAATCATGTATAGGACATGATCGGTGACTGAAGCTTCCTCTCGCATATAGGTATTGAACACTGCACAAAAGATTTTATGTCTATCTACATCCTCAGAGGTACCGAAGGACTCATTCAACATTTGAATGATCTCCTCAAACTATACATCCTCAAACTTACAGCTAAGTTCGTCGTTCATAACTACCCTCATCACACGACGCATAGTCATGTCGTCATTGAGACACTTTATGTGAGTGTCTCTCATGGCACGAGGAGCATTGGCTGCAGGTTCTTCAGGTGCCTCATTTGTAAAGACGTATAAAATTCTCTCGTGCTCCAAGATGATCTTCAACTTTTAATACTAACTATCGATGTTGGGTCCAGTGAGCTTGTCGCTGTCCAACAACGAACGGAGGGATAGTGTGTTGGCCATAATTGAAAGAAAAAATATAAGCCTATTAGTATATGAATTATTTTTTTTTAATCTCAAAGATATGGACTTTAGTCTAAAGATCCTTCCACTATTTAACGAATTGATAGCCTTTACCTCCAACTCGAGGAATTACACTAATTTTTTAGTGGGTACTAGAATTCACACAGACTACATTCAGATCCAAGTGTGGTTCGACCAACCCTAGTGCATCCATGGATAGATTCATAATCAATTATTTCTTCAAACAACTTCTAGCAATTAAGTTTTGCCCCAGACATCTCTTTAGCAGGCGTGTAGCGCCTCCACTAAAAATTTTGGTTAGATCCAACCATTAACATGACAACACCAAGTGCATCCAACAAACGGATGTCCAGGCCTGAATGTGGCTTGACCAACCTGAGTATTGATCTGAAGATGCATCATGGTCATATGATGAATGACAATTTTAATATGTAATAGACACCAAGCGTGTGGCACCTCCAATGCCTATTTAGAATATTGGACTCATTGTTACGTATCTTAATGAGAGGCTATGGCCAAGTTATTTCATAACTCTATTATTTTATGGATCTAATAATTTAGAGGATTTGATTTTATTGATCTAAAAATAAGAGAAGAAGATGACCTACAAGCTGCAAATCCTCCCACTGACTTCACCAAGTCATATAGAGATTTAAACACAAGCTGATCTAAAGACACCTAAATCAGTCACATTGATTCACCTTAATGGCATGGGTCTGTACGAATCGACTAGTGACCTAATTAAAATATAATCTACCATGTCAGTCAGATAAGTGAGATCAGTGGGAGGGATGTGCCCTTAACTCATTAGAGACGCATCTAGATGAATAGCTCCCAATTAAAAACTACTTGATCGAATTTGCCAAACTTACCTTAGACACCAACTGGTTAATTAGTTTTGATTTGATCCATCAAAAGATTCAGGCTCAACTACGAAGCCATGATCATGGTCCATTTATTAGGATCAAATATATGGACTTGATCAAACTTTAACTATTGAGATTGATTTAAAAAAATTCTAACCTAATCTAATTCAACACTAGATTAGATTTAATCAATTTTTCTACTTGATCCATATGTATTTCTAACCCTAGATCTAATCCATTAGAAGGATCTGATTCAAGCTAACCCATTGCCTATCAATTTATGTGGTGTCTTAATGATCTTCAATTCTTAAATCTAGATCATTCAAAGCTTAATTCAAAATTAAATATGTGAAACATGTATTTCAGTCTGTAGAACTATTCTATTAAGATTTTAGATGAAGCATACCATATATTTCAATTCATAAAAATAAATTTTCATAATATGTTTAACAATTAAACATACATAGATATGATCTAAATTTTATATATACATCTGATACATCATGATAATTTTTAGATCTATACCAATTACATCATATGTAACATGCTATTCAGATTTAAAATAATTTTATCTAAATTTTATCTTATTGTAATGAATCATAAATCACTTTAGATCTAATTTAAATATATTTATGATCAAAATAATTAATAAAAATTTATTTATTTTTTTTTCATAAAATCAGATCATAATGACACCCTTACGCATTATAAGAGAACCCATCGAATAGGCAAAAGAGAGATTAATTTCTTCAATCTCCTATGATCGGACGGTCGGTGATCTCATCAATCCGAGTACTAGGCTACTAAAATATGAAATCTAATTTCATATATAATTACATCAATATGTAAGTATTGACAAAATTATTTTATGTCACGAACATGTCTTTGATCTTATCAATCATGCTCTTCATCTAATCCAATTAGATTCGATGCATCATATACATCATATCAAATCTGAAACACATCTTATACTGATTATAAAATATTAATTTCAGATTTGATATCATATAAAAAATTAATTAGATATAAATATGAATGCATAAGGATTGAATTTTTGATAAAATCTATTTTCATGTAATGCTGAATTTCAATAGGATTCAGATCAAATATCCATCGAAATGGATCCAATTCAGATCTAAAATAAGCTCCACTTCTTAATGAAAACAACAACATTATAATTTTATTAAAATAAATTTAAAATAGATTTTAATCTATATTGTTATTCTATCAAAAATTCAGCAACAGTGAAATTCTATTATAACAAACTTATAACAACCTTGTGCTGGGTTCCAATGGTACAGCAGAAAGGTTAGGTGTTTAAAATTTTTATTCAAAATACCTGATAAACCAAAAACCCCAATGCCCAGAAATTCTTGACTATAATAATCAAAGTACAACAAATATAAATTAGGATAAGAAGAATACCTGTAGTGCTAATCTCAATTTCTACAAGGTATCCAAGTATTCATCCTCCAATGATGATCCACACAGAAACTAAACCAAGGACAGTGCTCTTTCTTCATCTTGTTTTAAGCGTTCTAGCCACTAGAACTTGACTAGCCTCATACCGGTCAGA
Organism: Elaeis guineensis; assembly: GCF_000442705.2. Lineage (NCBI taxonomy): Eukaryota > Viridiplantae > Streptophyta > Magnoliopsida > Arecales > Arecaceae > Elaeis > Elaeis guineensis. The sequence goes on from NC_025993.2 coordinate 133,219,268, forward strand.
TTTCTCCAAGAAACTGACTCTACCCTCTTAGAACCTCCTCTGAACTTCTGATCCTCCTTCTTTAGGACCCTCACAACCCTTATTAGGACTAGATAAGGCTTTGTCTTAAATCTCAAAGTTTTGTCCTAAAACTAAGATAGGTTGTAAGAAAGAAAAGAAAGCAATGAAGATAAAATTGAAAACTCTTTCTGAATGCCTCAAACGCCCAGTGCCCTGACCAATTTATAGCCACTAGAGGGATGCCAAAAGAGAGGGATGTGCCTCATCCAAGAGGCCTATCTGATCTGATTATCAGAGATAAGAGTTCCTTCAAACAGAAGGACTCTTATTAATGATACATCGATCACACCCTACTCTGCGCGTGCGACCAGATTTTCGCATCCCTTCTCAAATCAAAAAAATCCTAAAAAATCCATGTGGATAGAGGATTCAATCTTGATTCTAGAATATAATAAGTGGATAAAAATTCTCACAAATAGATGTGTTCTGACATCATTTCACATGAAGTCTGATCACCGCACGTGCAAGTGTGAGGAAGAACTTATGGCATCCATTTGGCATCCAGATAAGTCTGAAAAAATTCCAAAAAAATTATCAAAAATAGCTTGTCAAATGTGAAATGTTATCACTCAAATATATTCTATTTTAAAAGCATTTGATGAGGAGAATAACTCTCCAAATCTCAGAGAGATGCGATGCTTCTGCACGCACGTGCGAGACTTCCTTCCTTTTTCTAATTTTTCTCCATCCCAAAAATTCTAGAAAAATATATCTCATGCTTTGAGATGTGCATCAAAGGATGGAGGGTGATATGGGCTACCACATGCATCTTAATCCTATGCCAGAAGGACTCTTTTCTTCTGCCCACGCCAACACTTGTACGCAGAACTTATTTTGCACCAAGAGTCCTTCACAACTTGGACTCTTCATAATTGGCATTAAAATGAGATGTGACACCCCAATTTAGGTTGATTTCAGGTGGTACGACCTAATCCAAATACCCACTAAATTGGGCTAGCTAATTAGCAAGGGATGAGACCAAATTGACCTCCAAAGGAGCAAGGGTTCCACACATGCTAGCATGCTTATCAGAGCTCTGATTGAATCCAAAATTCTAATCAACCTTTTTCAAAAGGATCCTTGGCTAATTTTTATATGTGTATGACCCATTGGGTTCTATATCTAGCTAGTAGTAGGTCTGGGTGTAAGTTGATCAAATTTGATTAGATTTTAATCTAATCGATTTAGGTCCAATCGAGCTAACTCGAGTTCAACAATTGTAATTCTTTCTAATTAGCAATCGAATTAAACTTTTAATTCGATCAAAAACTTACAAGTCAAGATTGATGTTTAGCAATGTATCATGACTAATCAGAAGATAGAAAATTTTAATAAAAATATCAAATATATCCTTCAGTGATAAGTTACCATACAATTCAATCCTTCGATCATCCCTGCACCCTGAATATATTCCTGAGTATGGAATCATGTCAAACTCAAACACATATTCATATCGATTCTTAATTAACCAATAATGATGCCAATGAAGAAGTATTAGAAACTCTTTCTAATCTCCTTTCTACTTTTGGCCAAAAGATTTTTTTCAAGTCATCTAGCATTGAGAATACACAGGATACGATCTCCTCTTACTAGGAGTGATCGATTCCATATTGACCTACTCACAACCTTCATATACACTCTACCATATCCAGAACACCCCGTATATATCTTAATGCCATGCCTGGGTATGAACCAAAATATGAGTTCATGTGTACAAGATTCTATGGTGGTCTCAGGTCTAAGGATCACTTGCACAACTCTCACTTAGAGAACCATCTTTGACATGCAAGTAAAGCTTCCATAAGATGTTCTCTTTCATCGAATCAATTCAGTGGACTCATTTTTTAAATGAGCACCGACATCTTTGTATTAGTGTCCCACACAAATGGCTAGTGAGATCTGTCACCCTCTCCATCGAGCATACATAGGATGTGCCAGTCTATCCAAAATATTGATCTCCGACTCAATGCTCCTATGACCAACAATATTTAAGATTAAGATTTTAGAATTTTAGGTCTCACTAGCATGATCCATTCATCTCTCCTAAAATTATTGTCCTAATCTTTGGGGTTCATCATAATCTTAGACATAATAAGATGTAGCTAATATGATGAATCAATATCTCCAATAATAAATGTCATTCATGAGTTGAAAAATTATAAAGAAAAATTCCATCGCAACACACTTGCGATTGGCTTATAGGACACTCTTCTTTTACTTTGATCAACAATTGATTAGGCTCATCTAATCCAATCAAAATTAGATAAAAATTTTATATAAATAGATGTAAATTAGATTTAATATTTAATATTAAATTTTAATTATATATAATATATAAATAATCTAAAAAAATTAGATATGCAAGCATGTATTTCAGCCCTGCTCTGATACCAATTGAAAGGAAGGACTATTTCTCTTTGGATAGCCCAAGTTGTATCTAAAAATTTTTATTAATCTATATGAATAAGGATCAAATCTTTGCCTGATTAGCAATAGAACCAGAGATCAAATCTCTAAAAATCTAAAACAATCCTTCGTAGAGGCCTAGATGTGCAGTCCCTCTACTTCGCACACATGCCAAATATCGCAGAAAAGTGGGATGAACTCCAATCTTTGCAACCCAATCAAATGAAGAAGAAGATGTACTGGTGTGACACCTCACACCAGCAAGTAGGACACCCAAGGAGGGCCCACACCAAGGGAGGAGGGGCGGCATCAAAGGAGAGAGGCCAAGGAGAAGAAGAAGGGCTCCTCTCTTCTCACACCTCTCTCTCTTTCTCTCTTCTCTCAATTGATTTGTTTGCTATGCATCTATAGATAGAGACCCTCTCTATTTATAGATGAATTCCATGACCTAATAAGTATAGGATTCCTAATTCAAACATACTTTGAATTAGTCCAATACTCATGAAAGAAGAACTCCTACATGAGATAGTATTGCCATCACATATGACAACCACATTGCACCCAATCCCTCACCCACATGGGATGCCTACGATGAGGAAGCTTCCAGATGTTGGTCAACCCACAAGAGAGGAGAATCTTAATGCAAAAAAAATTTCTCATATCTCATCCAAAATGGATCCGATTCAAATCCAATTCGAAGCTGGTTCGAAATAATTTCAGAAGGCTGTTAATCCCAAACTCTTTAGGACTTTTGTACCAAGTCTAACTTAAAATTTTAGATTCAATTAAGTCTAATTAATTCAGATCTAATATAAAATTAATTAGCACTTAAGTTCAATCTTTCATATGCTCCATAGATCATAAATCAGAAACTATTCATTTCTGGGATCGAACTTGAATTTCATGTGTAGTGTTAGCTTGACATAGTCAATTCTTCAATTTTGTTTAACCTATAACTTAATTCTTAATCAAATTAGCTTATATATTCAATCAAATCAAGTACTTTCAAATTAAATATATAAACATAGGCTAATACTTTTCTATGATGTCTGACTTGTGTGTGTGACTCCATAGATTCAAATACTAAGCTGGTAGCATAAGAATCGATTCCTGTACTAATCAAGATACCATCTAGCAATGGTTTCGATATCTAGATAGGTTAAATTATTATAAAAAAATATTTCAAAACCCATACGCATGGTTACCGTATAATTCATCTTTTGATCCTGAATGCTCTAGGATGGTCTCAGGTTAACTATCAATCGAGATTACTTTATCCACATTGTATTTCAATCTTTCAAATCCATCTCATAGATTATCCTAGCAAGACTTTACTAAATTGAAATACGATGATGAAAAAAATTTATAGTAGTACAGTACATGCAATTAAAAATTTTATATAGTAGAAATAATAGATTAAATAATTTAATCTTAATCACATGTATAAGATCTAATCTTAGACTACCACATCAAGATCTTTGATATAAAAAATATATGCTTTAGATCTAAAAATAAAAATCACATCGATCTCATCAATACTGAAATTCTAGATCTAACTATTAGATCTGCCATAGGAATCAAAATAAGTTAGAGATCGTTACTAAATAAATTTTGATCTTGATCTCCTCTGATCCAATGATTGGAGAGAGTGTTCCTCAGGTTGGTCATAGCCACATGAAGTTGTCTGACCTCTATAGAAAAATCTATGCAAAGATTGACATAGATCAGGGGCTCAGGGATACTAGTCTGCGAATAACTTCGATAGCTGACCTCTTCATTCTTCTACAAGTACCTTGGACACTCCAAAGTGATAGAAGATCTGGAGGAGGAAGAGAGGAGGAGGAGAAAAGGCTCTGAAAATAAAAAATCTATAAGAGAGTTGATTATGGGACATCCAAGAGAGGGGTCCCCTTTTTATAGACTAGGAATTGAGATTTTTCAACAAAAGATGCCATGAATCAATGCCAAAACCCCTTTTTGGCATCCCCAAAAATTCTAAAAAAATTATTAAAATATAGAGAAGAAATTTAGAGTCTCACACACTAAAGAATTCTTCAAAAAAATAATAAAAAAATAATATAGCTCCAATAATATACCATATACGAAAAATTATTTTTCTAGTCTACATCTTATCTTTAATTCGGATCGCATGTGAATTAGGCAAGAGATAATATTATGACTCATCAGCTATAGCTGACCATTCTTATTAGATCCTCTCTCATGACACCGAAAATTACAACCTAAATCCAATTAGGCATAGATAAATTGGTATGGATCCAGATGTGATGCAAAAGATAAGGATAGAGTCTTAGTCTGACTTGGACTCTTCATTTCTAATTCAATTCTAATCCAAATCAAATTTGGATTGAAAATACTGATAGAAATAAATCTAATCTAATTAAAAATTTAAATATCTCATCAAGTTCCTAACCCAATTAAGAATTAGCCGAGTCTAAATCCTGATCGAATTGAGATCAAATTTCTCTTGTAATCAGATTTGATCATATCAATCCCAATCTGAGTCGAACTGAATCTAATTCAATTAGACTTGTTACAAAGCTCTTTACTCAATCAAATTGAGTCAATTAATAATCTAATTACTAATTAATTCTTCATAAATGGTAGAGTCCCAATCCTAGTGGGACTCTCCCACAGAGTCCTAGTCCAAGTAGGACTCTTCACCAGAGTTACAATCCAATTGGACTCTTCAGCCATCAAATTTGATTAAATCTCATGGATTATCCTGGCCAAAGTTTTGTTAAATTGAAATACATTGATGTATATCTCCTACCAATTCAGAGGGGTCAATTCCATCTTGACTCACACACTGACTTGATAAGTACTTGATTGCACCTATTATCCTTCCATCACTATGTTAAAAACTCAGATAGTCTAGTACTAAAGTACAGTGAGTTACTTATAAGTCACTGTGATGGTCTCAGATCGGAGGGACACTTATATCCATACCTTTCACAAGCTACTCTTGACAGTAGAGTGCTTGATACATAGTCACGTTCGATGTGAATGTACTCCTACATTCCATCTGCATGCCATAATAGTGTCTCTATACTTTTTACTTAAGAGAAAACCAACTCATATGGCACACAACGACCTACACTTGATATCACTATCATCCTAGTAATATCATATCATTTGGTTGCGAATAATTTTAAGGACTTAACGACAAATCCTCCTTTGTCAATTAATATATATAGTTCTCAGGACTTCATTACAACATAGGAGTTCAAAGATGATCAATTTATAATAAAAATATTAAATAATTTTTATTAATAAAAATTTATATACAGTTTACAAGATAAGCACAATCGTCTAACGATTGGCTTTGGGATATATTTTTAACAACTCTCATTGGACTAAAGTTAATCGGTACAGTATCGTATACCCATCTTTGATTTGTGGTCATCAAACTCCTTGATTCTGAGAGCTTTAGTAAATAGATCGATCAGATTCTTCCTTCTATCGATCTTTTGAAGGTCGACGTCATCTCGATCCACGATCTTTCGGATAAGGTGATAACGGTGCAGAATATGTTTGGTGTGTTGTTGGATCTCGGCTCCTTGACTTGAGCAAGGGCTCTAGTATTGTTGCAGTATAACAAGATAGGGCCATCAACGGAGGGTGCCACTTTGAGCTCGTCGATGAACTTTCACAACCAACAGCTTTCTTCGTAGCATCGGATGCCACGATATACTCTAGTTCGCAAATAGAGTTTGTCATAGTATTCTACTTGAAATTTTTTCAGCAGATTGCTCCATCATTTAGGATAAAAATATAATCTGACACACTCTTACTATTGTCATGGTCTGACTGAAAGTTGAAATGGTGAACCCCACAAGTTTCAAGTTAGTTTCACCATACCCAAGCCACTAGTCCTTAGTATTTCTTAAATACTTAAGAATGATCTTTACGACCTTTCAATGATTTTCTCCTAGATCAGACTGGTGTCTACTCACTACTCCTAATAAGTATGTCATGTCTGGTCTTGTATATGTTATGGCATACATAATAGAATCCACTGTCGAAGCATATGGAACTATACTCATACGCTCTCTCTCTTGAGCAGTTGTCGGACAATCTCATTTTGAAAGAAAAATTCTTTGGCCTATCAGAAGATAGACTTTCTTGAAGTTCTCTATGCTGAACCGTTTCAGCATAGTATCTATGTATGTGGATTGGAAGAGTCCGAGCAGCCTCTTAGATCTATCCCTATAGATCTTCATCCCTAGGATGTAGGCTGATTCTCTCAGATCCTTCATGGAGAATTATGATGACAGCCACACTTTTATTTTCTGTAATGCAGGGATATCATTTTCAATTAAGAGAATGTCATCCACACACAACACAAGAAATACAATTATCGAATCATTTATCCACTTATATATGCAGGTTCCTCTCCATTCCGAACGAAGCCATACATTCTGATCACCTTATCAAAATGTATGTTCCAACTTTGAGATGCTTGTTTCAATCCATAAATGGATCTCTGAAGCTTGCACACTTTGGACTCATCTATGGATATGAATCCTTTAGTTTGTGTCATATACACTTCTTCATTCAACTCTCCATTTAGGAAAGCTGTCTTCACATCCATTTGTCAGACTTTATAGTCTAGATATACTGCTATCGCAAGCATGATTCAAATAGATTTGAGTATTACCACAGGAGAAAATATCTTATCATAGTCAATACCATAATGCTGACGATAACTCTTGATAATCAAATGGACTTTATAGGTCTCCACCTTCTCGTCTGCGCCCCTCTTCCTCTCGAAGATCCACTTACACCCTATGGACTTTACCCCTTCAGGTGGATCAACTAATGTCCATACATCGTTGACCTTCATGGACTCTATTTCGGATCTCATGGCTTCAAGCCATTTATCAGAGTCGGATCTCTATATTGCATCCATATAGGTGATCGAATGCTCATCGTTCTCATCGAGTTTGACAGGATCTCCATTCCAGACCAAGAAATCTAAGTATCTGTCCGACTGATGCGGTACTCTACCGTATCACCTTAAGGATGTTTGTTCATTGGGCTCCTAATTTGATCTTATCAAATCTGGTTCAGATTCAATCATTGATATCAGTTCTTCTATTTGTCAAACTTTGTCAAGCTTGATTTTAGAGACACTTATTCCTTCACTAAATTTTTTTTTTTCAAAAAATATGCCTTACTGCTGACAAACACTTTTTGTTCCACAGACAAGCAAAAGTAATATCCTCTCATTTTCTTGGGATACCCTATGAAATTATACTTATCAAATTTAGGACTGAGCTTGTCAGTTTATAATCATTTAACATAAGCTGGACACCCCCAGACCCTAAAGTAAGAGAGGTTCATCCTGAAGAAAAAATTACTTTTTTTCTTTGTAGGATCTTCCAAATTTCATCAAATCTGGGGCAGAATAATTTAAAAATTTTATCCTACGCTATTTCAGATCTAATATCTATTAGATTTAATTTTATTATCTGATATTTAAAAATTTAAAATTAAATCTAAAAGTGTGAGAAGTATAGACATACCTCAAGGATAATCTGATTATCCTGTAGATGATCTCTGCACAGCCCGAGGTTCTGATGTAGCCACGCAAGTGTCTGACCTCTACCAGTATCCACTCAGGCAGAACCTGAAACATCTTCTCCTCATGAATCTATTCTCCAAAAATCAGATCTCTATCTGATTTGGAAGTGCTTCAGAACTCCTTTTGAAGTTGGAGCAGCAGCCTGTCGAAGATATCCTGCAGCCTTCTGTTCCAGGCGTCACCATGCCTTGGACCTTTGCCAGATGGATGTCCAACTCCTTGGACGTGAAGAGGGGAGAGAGGAGAGTAGGGAGGATGTAGAGAAGAGGAGAGAATTCTCATTTTGGTTGGGTATTGAGCAGAAACTTACAAACCCTAGGCGCAGACAGGGATTTTATAGACCCTGTATGCTGCGCAGTGCCACATCATTCGACCAATCAAAAAATTTTAATTAATTCTAAAAAAATTCTAATTGATGGAGTGATATCATCTAATCATATCAGATAAGAACCCCACCCTCTTTCCTATGTTGGTGCCAACTTTGGATAAGCACAAGCAAGGGTTGGCACCAAAGAGTCCATGTTAATCAGGACTCTTCATCCTTATCCATTTGGGGTGCCCACTTTAATGCAATTGGGCTCACGCCATAATCTGATTATGATACCCAATTCAATGTGGTTTTGGCATGTGGACACTCCACAAAAATCCTTCAATAAGCTCTCTTCAGTTTAAGACCCATATGTCAACATTTGACAGATGTCCTAAAATGAAATTGACAGGTGACAGGAATTAACAGGTGCTTGTCTTAAATTCATCTCATAAATTAAGACAAACTTTTTTTGAGCTAGACAAGCTTTATTTAGACTGAGAGAAATCTTTCTAAAGTTTTCTGAATGAGTCAAATCACATTTGGCTCAGTAGAGACAGAAAAGATTACACGAAGAGAAAGTTAGGCTCAATCGTGTGCTAGCACGATTTCCTTGAACCTAATTGGATCTTATCCAAATCAATTGGGTTAGCCCAATTGATGACATCCAGACCCTAACCCTTATTTGTGTGACCCAGTTAGGTTTAATTCTGTATAGTAATGAGACATGTCGTGATCTCATCATCGACATCATCGAAACTCCTTTCGATGGATCAGAACTCTTCTGATTTAGACAATTAGAATGATCGATCATCAAGATCATTCTAATTGCTCTCAAAATCCACCAGTGACACCTAGCAGTATGTGGTGGTAACCCATCAGAATTGAAGATGAACCTCTCAGTGCAGCTACCTATGTGATTGAGTTCCTCTATCATGAGTCCCGACTGAATTAGGGTTAAGGTGAACTCGTCAAACCCAACATCAGTCATATGAATCAATCAATCGATCTGAGTCCGATATGAAATCCTAATGAAAAACTTCTTTTCCATTATTTCACTCTGCCATGGCCATGGGCTTAAGGACTCGATCTTTCGATCATCATAGGACTACTCCTCTCATCTACCGAGGTTGATAGATCCCATCTTGGTGCGACCTAGTTCCTACAATGAATATGCTACAGCCAACATACACCTCAGGATTCTGAATAGCTAAGAGATCGAGTTATGGTGTAGTCAAACTATAACACACTCAAGGTGAACTGTCGATGCACCTCAGGTCAAAGAACTAGAGACACAACTGCAGCATCGAGCTAGTCATCGACGAGAAGATAGACTTCCTTATGACTGCTCGAGGCGGTCATGCTCAGTACTCTCATTCTCAATGAATACCTGTATTCTCGCTTCGGTGTCTCCACACCATAGACTCAAGACACATCTATCCTAAGGAAGCGATCATACACCAACCGTCTGGATCGATCACCATCCTCATGATGATCCTATGGTCAGGAGCTGTTTATGAGTTAGTTATGTAAATTTATGCCTTAAATTTTTAACTCTTGAAAAAATAAATTGACATTCCTACTAACTCAAAGATGTATCACAGACACAACGTTCACAATGTGATAGAAGAATAATCTATTTATTGATTTATAGTCAAAATTATAAATTTGTCCTTAGATTTGTACAGAAATATGTCAGCCAATCTGGCATCTAGGGCACACATCTAACACATCCTACATCCTGACCATATCTCATATGGTGTCTTACTAACTGACTTGTTCAAAATATTATTGAGCACAAGACAGGCTATTTCAAGTATATATCCCAAAAGAAGATCGATAGAGTTGCAAATCCCATCATGGATCGAACTATGTCCAACAAGATTTGATTCCTCCTTTCTGAGACGCCATTATGCTGTGGTGTCCTTGGAGGGGTCCATTGAGAGAGAATCTCATTCTCTTCTAGATATGTTAGAAATTTATTGGAAAGGTATTCACCTCCTCAATTAGATCGAAGAATTTTAATACTTTTTTTAGTTTATTTTTTTACTTCATTACGAAACCGTTTGAACATTTCAAATGATTCGGACTTGTGTTTCATAAAGTAGATGTATTCGTACCTTGATAGATTGTCTGTGAATGTGATGAAGTAGCTATACCCTCCTTTCACACATGTACTTATAGGTCCATATATATCGGTATGTATCAGACCTAGCACATTAATGGCTCATTTATTTTTTCCAATAAAAGATAACTTGGTCATCTTTTCAAGCAAACAAAACTCATAGGTAGGTAACGATTCATAATTATGTTTATCAAGAATTTCTTCTTGAGCCAACTTGTTCATCCTGTTCTTGTTGATATGACCTAACCTACAATATCAAAGGTAGGCATCTGTGACATCATCTATTCTAGGGTGTTTATTTGAAATATACATTACATTAGGCCTAGATACAATATAGATACCATTGTTCAATTGTCCACATAAAATTGTAACACCATTCAAAATGATATCACAAAATTTTTTTTTATTGATATTTCAGAATTTGAATTGGCCAAAAGGCTTACATAAATAGCATTTAAAAGAAAACTAGGACAGTAATGACACTCATTAAGAACAATATACTGAGACTCGAATACAAGCTTGATGATTTCTAAAGCTAGAACTGAAATGATTTTCTATCCCCAACATTCAGAAATCTCTCATCTTCTCCAAATCTCCTAGTGACTTGGAGACCTTGCAACGAATTGCAAATATGAATAGGGCTTCCAGTATCCAATACCCAGATCATTGTATCTATAAGAGAGAAGTTACAATGTGTTATCACATAAGTACCTTGTCCAGCAACTGATTACTTCTTCTTCTTTGGCCTGTTTGGGTCAAGAAAAGCGATATACTGAGGATAATTTCTCTTCCAGTGACTCTGCTTCTTAGAAAAGAAGCACTCTGCCTGACTTTGATCAGCCTTAAACTTGGGTTTCTGGGACTGACTCCCAACACCAGGCACCTTCTTATTCTTCTTCTTTTTTCTTTCTTAAAGGAACGATGACTGCCCGAAGAAGATTCTTCCACTAGATTCACTATCTCCCTTTGGAGCTAGTAATCTTTCTCAAAAGTCTGTAGCAACCCCAACAGATTGTGGTAGTTGACTACAGGCTTTGTCATTCTGAAATGACTGAGGAACAATAGGTAGAACTTAGAAAAAGAGTTCAAGATCGCATCTTCTCCAGCTGTTCATGCAAAGAGAAGCTGAGTTTGCTCAATTTTTTAATCTGCTTGATCATGTACAATACATGATCAGTAACAGATGCACCCTCCCTCATCCGAGTATTGAAAATAGTGCAACTAGTCTTGTGCCATTCAACATCGTCAGGAGTACCAAAGGAATCCCTCAACACTTGAAGCATTTTATTTGGCTGAGCTTCTTCAAACTTTCGATTGAACTTATTATTCATGAAGGCCCACATGATGCAACAAACCATGGTGCGATTATTGAGCTACTTCAAATAAGTATCTTGGACCGCTCCTCGGGCATTAGGAGCAGGCTCCTCAGGTATCGGATCCGTTATCACATAAAGGATCCGCTCATGCTCTAGAATAATCTTTAATTTCTAATATCAATTATCAAAATTTGATCTAGTAAGCTTCTCACTATCCAATAATGATCAAAGTTACAAGTTTGAGGCCATATCTGCACACACAAAAAAAAAAAAAAACCTAATTAGTATATAAATTTATTAATCCTAAAGATTTGGCTTTAGCCTAAAGGTTCTCCCACTATTTTATATGAATTGATAGCCTCTACTTCCAATTCGAGGAATTATCTTAATTTCTTAGCGGGTACTAGAATTCACACAGACTATATATAGGCCCGAAGATGGCTCGGTCAACCCATATGCACCTATGGGTAGGTTCTCAACTAATTATTTCTCTAAATAACTTTTAGTATTTAATTTAGCTCCAGATTTTATTTCAGTAGGCGATGGGCCTCCACTGAAAGTTTCGGTTAGATCAAACATTAACATGAACCTACTTAGTGATTCTACCTAATGAGTGATCAGGTCGAGGATGGCTCGATCAATCCAACCATCAGATAGTTCATCAGAGTCATATATGATGAATGATAATTTCATTATTTAAAGAGAACATCAGATGGATGGCACCTACAATGTCAATCAAAAATAATGGATCCATTATTACTCACCTTAATAAGAGGCTATGATCTAGTTATCACCATAACCAGCTCATTTTAAGGACCTAATAATTTAGAAGATTTAATCGATTAAGAGAAGAGAGAAGAGAAGAAAAGATCAATCAATAGACCATAATCCTCCCACTGACTTCACCAAGTCACTGAATCAGATTAGATCATATTGATTGAATGGCACCTAGATCAGTCACACTGATCAACCTTAATGGCATGGGCTAACTCGAATCACTTAGTGATCTAATCAAAATCTGATTCACCAAATTAGTCAGATAAGTGAGATCGGTAGGAGGGTCTGCTAAGCTTGCCTTAGACACCATCGAAATAGCCAGATAAGCCGCTCCCAATTAAAAACCACCGGTCGAAATGCCAAACTTATCTTAGACACCAATTGGTTAACTAGTTTTGATTTGACCAACCTAATGGTTCGGATTCAATCACTGAGCCACAATCAAAGTCCATTTGGTCTAATCAAAGATATGGACTTGACCATCTACAACTATTATACTAGAGAAATCCTGATTAATCTAATTCAATATTTGGTTAGACTTAATCAATTTCTCTACATGGTCAATCAATTCTTTGATTCTAACCTTAGTCTAACCAATTAAAGAGAAAAACCTGATTTGAGCTAACCCATGTCCCATGTTTTATGCAATGTCATTAGATTTAAATCATAATTCTAGATCCAATCAGCTTGATACTTAATTCTCAATTAAGTTTTGCATCAACATGATTAAGATTTCGAAAATAATTTTTTATGTAAACTTTTTACATCAAGTCATAAAATCTTTTTAGATCAAATCTAAACAAGATTAGATGTAACTACTATCTTCGCAACTTGCATCACATACAACAACACCTAGGGTTTCAAAATCTAGAGTTTTGCAAGAAAATAAGTTCTCTTTTCACTTTCTTCTTCATGAAACCTCACAGTGGCACTCCTACACGCCATGAAGAGTACTCCATTGAATGGGAGGAGAGGGTCATGAAATTCTACTCGCTCCTATGACCGGATGGTCTGGTGATTACCTAATCCGAGTACTTTGCTACTTAGAACATCTAATCTAAATAAATAATAATCAAATCTGAAAATAAACTAATTTAAATCTAATCTAAATCATAAATAATCAGATCTAATAACAAAAAATCAGATCTAAAATTATATTAATTCATATCAAAATAATCTGACTCTGATACCAATTGAAAAAAATTTACGATAGTGTAGTACATGCAATTAAAAATTTTATACAGTAAAAATAATAGATTAAATAATTTAATCTTAATCACATGTATAAGATCTAATCTTAGACTACCATATTAGAATCTTTGATATAAAAAATATATACTTTAGATCTAAAAATAAAAATCACATCAATCTCATCGATGCTGAAATTCTAGATCTAACTATTAGATCAACCATAGGAATCAAAATAAGTTAGAGATCATTACCAAATAAATTTTGATCTTGATCTCCTCTGATCCAACAGTTGGAGAGGGTATTCCTCAAGTCGCTCGTAGCCACACTAAGTCATCTGGCCTCTATAAAAAAATCACAAGAAGACTGGCACAAATCAGAGGCTCAGAGATGCTAGTCTGTGAATAACTTCGACAGCTGACCTCTTTTTTCTTCTACAAGTATCTTGTGTTGAAAATTGTATCCCAAAGTCAATCGTCAGTCTGTTGACGGTTGTGCTTATCATTATAATTGTATATGAATTATTTAATTAATAAATATTATTTAATTTTTCATCACTGTGTACATCTCATTTTGAACTCCTGTTATGTGATGAAGTTCTTAGGACTATTTGATTCGATATAGAAAGATATATTATTTAGTCCTTAAATCTTAAGTTATGACCAAATGATATACTATTATTAGGATGATAGCTATATCAAGTATAGGTCATTGTATGCCATATACGTTGGTTGCCCTCTTAACCAAAAAGTGTGGAGACACTAGCATGGTATACAAGTGAGACGTAGGAGTACATCTCACTGAACATGATCAATTGTTGAGCACTCTGCCATCAAGAATAGCTCACGAAGGATATGGGTATAAGTGTCCCTCCGACTTGAGATCACCATGGTGACTTGCAAGCAACTCACTATGCTTTGATGCTAGACTATCTGAATTTTTAATTCAGTGATGAAAAATTTTTGGACATAGTCAAGTACTTACGAAGTCGGTGTGTGAGTCAAGATGGAATTGACCCCTCCGAATAAGTAGGAGTTAATGTATCAGTGTATTTTAATTCAGTAAAATCTTGATCGAGATAATCCATGTGATGGATTTTAAAAATTAAAATATAATATGGATGATTATATCAGGGTTGACAGTTAAATTCTAGGTCACTTTGAGTATTTGGATTAAAGGGATGAATTATACGGTAACCATATGCCAATAGGTTCTTGAATGATGCTTTGCAATCTTTCAACCTATTCGGATGTCGGGTATCATTGCTAGATGGTCACTTTGATTGGTATAAAAAGATTATTTTCATACTATCGGCTTAGGTTTGAACTTACGGGGTCACACTCAAAAGAAGTTTTTATTTGATCATATGACTGATCAACGATTAAGAATCATTTTAGGGTCAAATAGTCAATTCGATTGATGATTAATCCTATGTAAAAGTTATAATAAATCAATTCATTTATTATTGATAAATTATGAAAGAATTGATTAGTAATTAGATTACTAATTAACTCAATTTGATTAAGTATTGAGGTTTGGATCGAATCTAATTGAATTGGATTCAATTTGGTTTGACCCGATTAGGTTATTAGATGACCTAATCGCTAAGAATGTTTGATTCCTGATATGATCAAGACTTGAGCTAGATTAATTTTTGATTTGATTAAAATTTTATTAAAGCTATTTGATATCTAATTACTTAAGTTTAATGATCTAATTGGATTTAACCTAATTTGGTTGGGTTAAAAATTTAATTGGATGAGAAAAATAATTCGAATTTGAATCCCTTGCACCTCCTTTATCTGCGCCCTCTTATTCTTCACGTGAGAAATATTTTACATAATTTTTTCTCATTCTTAGAAGCTTTTTTCATATTCTCATCTGAGTCTTTTTAAATTAAAAATTAGTTGATTTAAATTTGAGTTCAAATTAGTTTGAATTTGAATGAAAACTTAGATTCCAAATTGAGTTGGACTCTCCTCTTCACGCCATCATATTTCTCTATGCATAAAGTATTTTTGTGTGAGATTTTTTACACTATTCTAATGTTAGTCAACCCTCTCTAAGTTTATAAGATAAAGATAAATTTGATTTAAAATTTAATTCTAATTTGATTTAAATTGGTGATAAGGATCAACCAACACTTGAATTTGAACTAAACTACATTATTCTTATCCTTATCTTCCATGGGATGCCAACCTTAAAAGAGGATAAGTTTTGTGTGAGATTAGAAGTGATTTTTGGTGTGAGAAACCTGAGAGAGGGACATAAAATGTTAAGAGTGGGTTGGGCTTCCGTGCATGAGAAACAGAGGAAGTGTTCTTCCTCTCGGGCGTGAGCTATGGGTTCTAGGGTTTCATCTCTAAGTTTTATGAGAAGAAAAATACAAGGGTGATTCTTGTCTAATATTCTACACTACCACCTCTTCATAAAGTTTATCTTTAATCTAAGGTGTTCAAGATAACCGAAGAAAGGAGCTTGGATCAGCCATCCAGAGCCTTCGATGCGAGCAAGCACTCCACGAAGGAAGATTCGATCAGAGCTTCGAGTGGATGATCTGTAGAGGTCAGATGACCTATGCAGCTGCTCGATATCAGTGAGAGATTTGTACCATACTTATCATTAGTGAAGATCATCGACCCATGAAAAGGTGATGAGTTCGAAACTCTACCTACATAATCTAAAAGTTAGATCAGATTCAGGACATCGATATGATCGATCAGTTCTTTATTTTTTATTAGATTTTATATATAAATTTTTTATGTCATAAATTTTAATGATAGTTTAGATCTGATCTAAGGTATGTTTAGAAGATTAAAATATTTAATCTTTTATTATTCTACTGTAAAATTTTAAAATACATGCTTTGAACTATCCATTTTCTCTTCAGATGGTATCGGAGCTAGTTTTCTTATGACATAAATTTTTTGCATATAATCTAATTTTAATTATTTAGATTAGATCAAAGTAGTTAATTTTGAATCTGAGTAGTATAGTAATCTGATTGGGTAGATCCTCATAGCCATTCAATCATAGAAGAAATCAGGATTTTACTATCCTATTTACCCATTCGATGGGATCTTCTATGGTGTGTAGGGGTGCTACACGATCTTTTTCATGATGATGAATAATAAAAAAAAATTAAATTTTATTTTAGATCTAAAATAATATATATTAGATCTGAAATTAGAGTGATTGATTATAAAAATATTTTATAAAATTAAAAACTATTTTCAAACATCGAATCCGAACCTATATCAGTCCAAAACTTAATTGAGAATTAAATGATCTAGATTTGAGAATCAAAGATCTAAGGCATTAATTTCATAACTCATGGGTTAATAAGTTGGCTCAGTCAAGTCCATTTAACTGGGTTAGACCTAGGGTTAGAAATCATTGATAATAGACCATATTAGTAATTGATCAAATCTAATTAAAAGTTAATTCTAATTGGATCAATTTTTCTCTTGATCAATTTCAATAGATGTAGTTGGTTAAGTCCATGTCTTTGATTAGACCAATATAAATTTTGATTATAGCTCTGTGGTCGAATCCAAGTCTATAAGTTGATCAAATTAAAAATGACTAACCAGTTGGTGTCTAAGGTAGGTATGGCAGCTTTGATCGGTGGTCATTAATGGGAAGCTACTTGTATAGATTGAGTCTATATCGAGTTAATGCATATCCTCCCATCGATCTCACTTATTTGGCCAATATGGTGAATCATATTTTGATTAGATCACTTAATGATTGGAGTTGACCCATGCTAACTAGAAAATCAGTGTGACTGATTTTGTGCCCCTAGTTCAACTTGTCTTGAGTCCTTTCATGACTTGATGAAGTCAGTGGGAGGATTTATGACTGGTTGACTGGATCAACTTTTACCTAATCTTCTTTAATTTGACTTGGTGAAGTCAGTGAGAGGATTAAGATTAACTGGTCAAGTCTTTTCTTATCTCTCAATTCAACTAATTAAATTTTTAAAATTGTTAGGTCCTTAAAAATAAAATAGTTATGGTGAAACTAGATTATAGCCTCCTATTAAGTTAGGTGATAATGAGTCCAACAGTTTAGATGATCATTGGAGGCGCTACACGCCTGGTGCTCATCTGACTGTCGAATTATCATTTATAATATGTTGTTTTAGTTGTTCCTTCTGATGATGGTTAGGTTGGCTGAGCGACACTCGGGTCTGATCACTCGTTTGTTAGATACACTAAATTTTGGTATGTTAATGATTGGATCTAATCAAAACTTTCAGTGGAGGTGCCACACGCCTACGGAAGAGGTGTCTAAGGCAAAATTGAATATTAAAAATTATTTGATGAAATAATTGGTTAAGAACCTACCCATGGGTACACAAAGATTGGTCGAACCATGCTCGAGCCCATGTCCAGTCCATGTAGATTCTAGTATCCACTAAGAAATTAGTGTAATTCTTCGAATTGAAGGTAGAGGCTATCAATTTGAATAAAATAATGAAAAAATTTTTAGACTAAAATCATATCTTTAGGCTTAATCAATTATATACTAATTAGGTTTTAGTTTTTCTTTTACAGTTATGGTCACCACCTTGTCACTCCGATCACTATTAGATAGTGATAAATTGATGGGATCAAATTTTGATAGCTGGTGTCGAAAGCTCAAAATTATCCTGAAGCACGAACAGATCTTGTATATGTTAATTGATCTGACACTCGAGGAGCCAGCTCCAAATGCACGTAGCTCGATCAGAAACACTTATCAGAAGTGGCTCAATGATCGAACTACGATTCGTTGTATTATGCTGCGGTGATGAATGATGAGTTTAGCCATCATTTCGAGAATACTCAGCCATAGGACATGTTGCAAATATTGAACAGTCTTTTGGCACATCCGATGATGTTGAAAGATACAAGACAGTTGTGCCATCTTCAAAGCTCAAATGAGGGAAGGAGCATCAGTCACTGATCATATATTGTACATGATCGAGATGATTGAGATCCTAAGCAAGCTCGGCTTTTCCCTGCATGAGCAGTTGGAGAAAGATGCTATTCTGAACTCTCTATCCAAGTCCTACCTCTCTTTTCTTACTCATTTTCGAATCACAAAGTCTACAGTTAACTATCACATTGCTGGAGTTGCTGCAAAATTTTGAGAAGGATCATCAGCTCCAAAAAGAGTTGGTGAATGTTGTGGGAGGGTCTTCTTCTGAACATCAATCCTTTAAGAAAGAAAAGAAGAACAAAAAGAACAAGAAAAGGGTGCAAAGTGCTGGGGCACCCAAGCCCGTTAGATCAAGAAATCCAAGTCTGACCAAAGTCAGGTGGAATATTCTACTACAAAAAGCAGGGGCACTAAAAAAGGAATTGTCCTCAATACATTGCCTTCCTGGATTCGAACAGATGAAAAGAAGTAAGTTATTGCTGGACAAGGTATTTATATGATAACACCTTGTAATTTCTCAATTTATGATTTTACTACTTGGGTATTAGATATTAAAATCTTTTTAATATTTGCAATTCGTTGCAGGGTCTGCAGGTCAGTAGGAGATTTGAAGAAGGCAAAAAGTTTTTTAATATTGGAGATGGAAGATCAATTTTAGCTCTAGCATTAGGGACTATTAAGTTTGTATTCAAGTCTAATGTAATTGTTCTAAGTGAATGTCACTTTTGTCCTTCCTTTTTGTTGAATATTATTTCTGTAGGCCTTTTGGTCATGTATGGTTATAAAATTTTAATAAAAAAAAATAATTTTAATATCATTATGAATGGTTTAATATAATGAATGGACAGCTAAACAATGGTATTTACATATTATCACAATCTATTAGTGTAATGTACACATCCAACAAATGTCCTAGAATTAGTGATGTCTCCAATATTTACCTTTGGATTGTAGGTTAAGTCATGTTAACAAGAACAAAATAAACAGGTTGACACAAGAGAGAATCTTCGAAGTCAGTGATTGTGAATCACTCCTAAGCTATGAGTTTTGTCTTCATGAAAAAAATGACCAAATCACCTTTTACTAGAAAAGATGAGCGAGCCAGTGAAGTTCTAGGTCTAATATAAACTGATGTATGTGGACCAATGAACACTAATATAGAGATAGATATTATTATTTATTATATTTACAGATGATCTATCGAGGTATGGGCAATTTACTTAATGACACATAAGTCAGAATCATTTAAAATATTCAAATGATTTCGTAATGAAGTAGAGAAACAAACTGAAAAGAGTATTAAAACTCTTCGATCCGACCGAAAAAAAGAATATCTCTCCAGTGAGTTTCTGACATACTTAGAAGAGAATGAGATTCTCTCACAATGGACCCCTCCTACAACACCACAGCATAATGGTGTATCGGAAAGGAGGAATCGAACCCTGTTAGATATGGTTCGATCCATGATGGGCTTTGCAAATTTGCCATTTTTTTTTTTGAGATACGCACTCGAGTCGATTTGTTATATTTTAAATAAAGTTTCGAGTAAGTCTATAAGTAAAATACTACATGAGATGTGGACAGGGTATAAGCCAGCACTCTCTCACCTTAAGATTTGGGGATGTCTGGCTTATATCAAACGTTTGAAAACTAACAAGCTTAGACTTAAGTCTGATAAATATCTATTTGTAGGGTATCCAAAAGAGACCAAGAGATATTACTTCTACTTTGCTGACGAATAGAAGGTGTTCGTCAGTAATAGGGTAGTCTTATTAAAAAAAGAGTTCCTTGGTGAAGGAACTAATGCCTCAAAGATTGAATTTGATGAAGTTCATCGGTAGAAGAACTGACACAAGCTACTAAACCCATAGAGTCAAACTTGATTAGATCAAATTCAAAATCTATTGTAGAAATATCTTTAAAGAGATCTGATAGAGTACCGCATCAATTGGATAGATACTACAATTTTTTAGTCTGGGATTGGATCCAATTGAACTCGATGAGAACAATGAGGATCCGATCACCTATATAGATGTGATGTAGAGGTCTGACTCTGATAAGTGGTTGGAAGTCATGAAATTCAAAATAAAGTCTATGAAAATCAATAATGTATGGATATTGGTTGACCCACCTGAAGGGGTAAAACCCATAGGGTGTAAGTGGATTTTCAAAAAGAAGTGGGGCGTAGATGAAAAGGTGGAGACCTATAAAGCCCGTCTGGTTGCCAAGAGTTACCGTCAACATTATGGTATTGACTATGATGAGATATTTTCTCCTGTGGTAATGCTCAAGTCTATTCAGATTATGCTTGCGATAGCAGCACATCTGGACTCTGAAATCTGACAAATGGATGTAAAAATAGTCTTCCTAAATAGAGAATTAGAAGAAAAGGTGTATATAATACAACCTGAAGGTTCCATATTCACAGATGAGTCTAACGTGTGCAAGCTTCAAAGGTCTATCTATGGACTTAAACAGACATCTCGGAGTTGGAATATGTATTTTGATAAAGTGATCAAAACGTATGGCTTTATTAAGAATAGAGAGGAACCCTACATATACAAATAGATTAATAACTACGTGATAGTATTTCTTATTTTGTATGCCGATGATATTTTCTTAATAGAAAATGACATCCCTGCATTACAGAGAATAAAAGTTTGGTTGTCATCACAGTTCTCCATGAAAGATTTGGGAGAAGCATCCATCATCTTTGAGATGAAGATCTATAGAGATAAATCTGAAAGGTTGCTTGGATTATCCCAGTCGACGTATATTGATACTGTGCTGAAAAGGTTCAGCATGAAAAATTTAAAGAAAGGCTATCATCCGATAGGCCAAGAAATTTCTCTCTCGAAGAGTGATTGTTCGACAACTCCTTAAGAGAGAGAGCATATGAGTAGAATTTCATATGCTTTGACAGTAAAATCTATTATATATGCCATGATATATACGCGATCAGATGTGACATACTCATTAGGAGTAGTGAGCAAATACCAGTCCGATCTAGGTGAGAATCACTGGAAGGTCGTAAAGATCATCCTTAAGTATTTGAAACATACTAAGAATTAGTGGCTTATCTATGGAGAATCCAACTTAAAACTTGTGGGGTTTATAGACTCTAATTTTTAGTCAGATCATGATGACAGTAAGAGTGTGTCGGGATATATTTATATCCTAAATGATGGAGTAATTTGCTAAAAAAATTTCAAACAGTACACTGTGGCTGACTCTACTTGTGAGGCAGAATATATCGCAGCATCCGATGCTGCAAAAGAAGTTGTGTGGTTATAAAAGTTTATCAATGAGCTTAGAGTGGCATCCTCCCTTGATGGCTCCATCTTGTTGTACTACGATAGTACTAGTGCCATTGCTCAAGCGAAGGAACCGAAGTCACGTCAACAGACCAAGCACATTCTACGCTGCTACCACCTGATCCGAGAGATCATGGATCGAGGTGACATCAAGCTTTAGAAGATCGACGGAAAGGAGAATCTGACCGACCTATTTACTAAAGCCCTCAGTGTCAAGGAGTTCAAAGATTACAAATCAAAGATGGGTATACGATACTGTACCGATTGGTTTTACTCCAAGTGGGAGTTGTTGGAAATTGTGTCCCAAAACCAATCGTCAGCCTGTTGATGTTGTGCTTATCATTTTAATTGTATATGAATTGTTAAATTAATAAATATTATTTAATTTTTTTATCACTGTGTATATCTCATTTTGAACTCCTGTTATGTGATGAAGTCCTTAGGACTATTTGATTCGATATAGGAGGATATATCATTTAGTCCTTAAACCTTAAGTTCATGATCAAATGATATAATATTATTATGACGATAGCTATATCAAGTATAGATCATTGTGTGCCATATACGTTGGTTGTCCTCTTAACCAAAGAGTGTGGAGACACTAGCATGGTATGCAAGTGAGATATAGGAGTACATCTCACTAAATGTGACCAATTGCTGAGCACTCTATTGTCAAGAGTAACTCGTAAAGGATATGGGTATAAGTGTTCCTCTGATCTGAGATCACCATGGTGATTTGCAAGCAACTCACTATGCTTTGGTGTCGGACTATCTGAATTTCTAATTCAATGATGAAAGATTTTTAGGCAGAGTCAAGTACTTACGAAGTCGGTGTGTGAGTCAAGATGGAATTGATCCCTCTGAATAAGTAGGAGTTAATGTATTAGTGTGTTTCAATTCAATAAAACCTTGGCTGGGGTAATCTATGTGATAGAATTTAAAAATTAAAATACAATGTGGATGACCATATCAGGGTTGGCAGTTAAACCCTAGGTCACCTTGAGTATTTGGGTCAAAAGGATGAATTATATGATAACCATATGCCAATAGGTTTTGAATGATGCTTTACAATCTTTCGACCTATCCGGACGTCAGGTATCATTGTTAGATGGTCACTTTGATTGGTATAAAAAGATTGTTCCCATACTACCAACTTAGGTTTGAACCTATAGAGTCACACTCAAAAAAAATTTTGTCTGATCATTCCAGGGTAAAATAGTCAATTCGATTGATGATTAATCCTGTGCAAAAGTTGTAATAAATTAATTTATAATTATTGATAAATTATGAAAGAATTGATTAGTAATTAGATTGCTAATAAACTTAATTTGATTGAGCATTGAGATTTAGATCAAATCTAATTGAATTGGATTCAATTTGGTTTGACCCGATTAGGTTATTAGATGATCTAATTGCTAAGGGTGTTCGATTCCTGATATGATCAGGACTTGAGCTCGATTAATTTTTAATTTGATTAAAATTTGATTAAAAATATTTTTACCTAATTAGATTAGGTTTAATGGTCCAATTGAGTTTAACCTAATTTGGTTGGGTTAAGAATTTATTGGATGAGAAAAATAATTTGAATTCGAATCCCTTGCACCTCCTTTATCTGCCCCTTTATTCTTCATGTGAGAAATATTTTATGTGGTTTTTTCTCATACCCAGAAGCCTTTTTCACATCCTCATCTAAGTCCTTTTGAATTAGAAATTAATTGGTTTAAATTTGAGTTCAAAGTGGTTTGAATTTGAATGAAAACCTAGAGTCCAAATTGAGTTGGACTCTCCTCTTCACGGCACCACATTTCTTCATGCATAAAGTATTTTTGTGTGAGATTTTTTACACCATTCTAATATTGGACGATCTCTCTCTGAGTTCATAAGATAAGAATAAAGTTTGTTTTAAAATTTAATTCAAATTTAATTTGAATTGTTGATAAGGATTAACCAATACTTGAATTTGAATCGAAACTATCTTATTCTTATCCTTATCTTCCATGGGATGCTAACCTTAAAAGATGATTAGTTTTGTGCAAGATTAGAAGTAATTTTTGGTATGAAAAACTTAAGAGAGGGGACATAAAAAGTTGAGAGTGGGTTGGGCTTCCGTGTGTGAGAAACAGAGGAACTATTCTTCCTCTCGGGCGTGAGCTGTGGGTTATAGGGTTTCACTCTAGGTTTTATGAGAAAAAAAATATAAGAGTGAGTCTTGTCTAATCTTTCACACTATCACCTCCTCATAAAGCTTCATCTTCTGATCTGAAAGAATCTAGGAGATCCGAAGAAAGGAGCTTGGATCAGCCATCCAGAGTCTTCGACGCGAGCTAGCACTCCCGCGAAGGATGATCCGATTAGAGCTTTGAGTGGACGATCTGTAGAGGCTGGATGATTTGTGTGGCTGCTCGATATCAGTGAGAGCTTGTACCATACTTATCAGTGGTAGAGATCATCGATCCATGAAAAAGTGATGAGTTTTAAACTCTACCAACATAATCTAAAAGTTAGATCATATTCAGGGTATCGATATGATCGATGCAGTTTTTTATTTTTTATCAGATTTTATATATAAATTTTTAATATCATAGATCTTTAATAGTAGTTTAGATCTAATCTAAGGCATGTTTAGAAGATTAAAATATTTAATCTTTTATTATTTCACTGTAAAATTTTAAAAATACATGCTCTGAACTATCTATTTTTTCTTCACCTTGGACAGTCCAAAGTGAGAGGGGATCTGGAGGAGGAAGAGAGGAGGAGAAGAGACTCTGGAAATAAAAAATCTAAAAGAGTTTGATCATGGGATGTTCAAGAGAGGGGTCCCCTTTTTATAGACTAGAAATTAGGACTTTCCAAGAAAGGATGCCATGAATCAATGCCAAAACCTTTTTTTTGCATCTCCAAAAATTCCAAAAAAATCATTAGGATGTGGAAAAGAAATCTAAAGTCTCACATGCTAAAATTTATTAAAAAAATAAGAAAAAAAATAATATAGCTTCAAAAATATACCATATATAAAAAAAATTTTCTATCTGCATCTTATCTCTAATTCAGATCGCATTCGAATTAGGCAAAGATAATATTATGACTCATCAGCTATAGCCGACCACCCTTATTGGATCTTCTCTCATGATGCCAAAAATCACAATCCAAATCCAATTAGGCATGGAGAAATTGGCATGGATCCAATGTGGCGCAAAAGATAAGGATAGAGTCCTAGTCTGACTTAGACTCTTCATTTCTAATTCAATTCTAATCCAAATCAAATTTGGATTGAAACCACCGATAGAAATAAATCTAATATAATTAAAAATCTAAATATCTCATCAAATTTTTAACTCAATTAAAAATTAGTCGAGTCTAAATCCTGATCAAATCAAATTTTTCTTGTAATCGGATTTGATCATATCAATCCTAATCTGAGTCGAACTGAATCCAATTTAATTATACTTGCTCCAAAACTATTTACTCAGTCAAATTAGTCAATTAGTAATCTAATTACTAATTAATTCTCAATAAATAGTAGAGTCTCAGTTTCAATGGGACCCTCCCACAGAGTCCTAGTCTAAGTAGGACTCTTCACCAGAGTCACAATCCAATTGGACTCTTCAGCCATCAGATCAGATCTTTTAATACATATGATCTCATAGGTTCGAACCTAAGCTAGAGTATAGGAATAACTTTCTATACCAATTGATGTAACCATTTAGCAATGATGACCGACGATCGGATGGGTGAAGTGTTGCAAAGCAACCTTCTAGAACCTACTAGCGTATGGTTACTGTATAATTCTTCCTTTGACCAAATGCTCAAGGTAACTTAGGGTTTAACTATCAATCCTAATTAAGTCGACCACATTATATTTCAACCTTTCAAATCCATCTCATGGATTACCCTGGTCAAGGTTTTGCTAAATTAAAAAATACTGATGCATATCTCCTACCAATTCAGAGGGTTCAATTCATCTTGACTCACACACTGACTTGATAAGCACTTGACTGCACCTAGTATCTTTCATCACTAAGTTAAAAATTTAGATAGTCTGGTACTAAAGTACAGTGAGTTCTTACAAGTCACCGTGATGGTCTCAGATCGGAGGGACACTTATACACATACCCTTCACAAGCTACTCTTGACAGCAGAGTGCTCGACACATGATCACGTTCGATGTGAATGTACTCTTATATTCCATCTACATGCCATAACAGTATCTTCACACTCTTTGGTTAAGAGGACAACCAACTCATATGGGATACAACGACTTATACTTGATATCACTATCATCCTAGTAATAGCGTATCATTTGGTCATGAACAAATTTATGGACTTAATAATAAATCCTCCTTTGTCGATTAATATATATAGTCCTAAGGACTTCTTACAAACAGGAGTTCAAAGATGGTCAATTTACAATAAAAATATCAAATAATTTTTATTAATAAAAATTCATATACAGTTTACAAGATGAGCACAATCGTCTAATGATTGGTTTGGGACATATTTTTCAACAAGAGATACATCAACTCCAATAATTCGAGGGATCAATCCCATCTTGATCCACATATAGACTTTACAAGTACTTGACTATCCCCAGTAGTCTTCCATCACTATATTAGAAATTCAGATAGTTCGGCACCAAAGCATAATGAATTACTTATAAGTCACTATGGTGATCTCAGGTCTGAAGGATACTTATATTCATGTGCTTCGCGAGCAGTTCTTGACAGCAGAATGCTCAGCAGGTGAGTCACTTATTCAGTGATGATGTATTCCTACATCTTACCTGTATGTCATACCAGTGTCACTTCACTCCTTGATTAAGAGGACAACCAACCCATATGGCACACAATGACCTTCACTCGATAAACGTCATCATCTTGTAATGACGTATCATTTGATCCGAATATATTTAAGAACTATATGATAAATCTTCTCTTTATCATACACTAACATAGTTCTAAGGACTTCATCACAACACAAGAGTTCAAGGAAGATATAACTTTGTGATAAAAATATCAGAGTAACTACTATTATTTATCAATAATTCATATACAAAGATGAACTCAATCATCATTCGATTGATTTTAGGACACAATTCTCAATACTTATCAAAATGTATGTTCCAATTCTGAGATGCCGGCTTCAATCCATAAGTGAATCTCTAAGCTTGCACACCTTTGATTCATCTGTGGATGTG
This sequence comes from Elaeis guineensis, assembly GCF_000442705.2. Classification (NCBI taxonomy): domain Eukaryota; kingdom Viridiplantae; phylum Streptophyta; class Magnoliopsida; order Arecales; family Arecaceae; genus Elaeis; species Elaeis guineensis. Next base: position 133,246,486 of record NC_025993.2, read on the forward strand.
AACTTTTTAGGTTGTATCATATATACTTCTTCTTCTAGCTCCCCATTAAGGAAAGAATTTTGATATCCATTTGTCAAATCTCATATTAAAGTATACCGCTTTTGCAAGCATAATCTAGATAGACTTAAGCATTGCCACAGGAGAAAACATCTCGTCATAGTCAATATCATAACGTTGATGATATCCCTTAGTAACCAAACAAACTTTATAGATCTCCATCTTTCTGTCTGTGCCTCTTTTCTTTTTGAATATCCATTTACACCCTATAGATTTAATCCCTTCAGGTAGATCAACAAGTGTCCATACACTATTGATCTCCATGGACTCCATCTTGAATTTCATGATCTTAAGCATTTCTCAAAGTCGGACCTTTGCATGGCATCTATGTTCGTGATTGGATCCTCATCATTCTCATCGAGTTTAATAGGATCACCATTTCAGATCAAAAAATCATAATATCTGTTCGACTGATGCGATACTTTATTGGATCTCCTTAAAGGTGCCTTAACAATGGGCTCTAAATTTGATCTAATCAAATCTGATTCATATTTCTACTGGTCTGTGTCAGTTCTTCTATCTGTCGAACTTCATCAAGTTCAACCTTAGAGGTATTAGTCCCTTCACTAAGGAACTCCTTTTCCAAAAAGACTGTTTTATTACTGACGAATATTTTTTATTCTTCAGTAAGGTAGAAATAATATCCCTTAGTTTCTTTTGAATACCCAACAAAATAATACTTATCAAATCAAGATCCAAGCTTATTGATCTGTAAATGTTTGACATAAGCCAGACAGCCCCAAACCCTAAGGTAAGAAAGTGTCAGCCTATGTCCAGTCCATATCTCATATGATGTTTTTGTGACTGATTTGCTTGAAATCCTGTTCAAAATATGATAAGTAGTCTCAAGAGCATAACCCCAAAAAGAGATCGATAGGCACAAACCCATCATGGATCGAACCATATCTAACAGAATTTGATTTCAGTTCGATTCCTCCTCTCAGACATCTCATTATTTTGTGGTATCCCAAGAAGGGTCCATTATGAGAGAATCTCATTCTCTCCTAGATATGTTAGAAACTCATTGGAAAGATATTCACCTCCTCGATCAGATCGAATATTTTAATGCTCTTCTCAATTTATTTCTCTACCTCATTACGAAATCGTTTGAATATTTCAAATGATTCAGACTTATACTTCATAAGATAGACATACCATATCTCGATAGGTTGCCAGTAAATATAATGAAGTAGTAATACCCTCCTATGGCGGCTATATTTATAGGTCACATACATCACTATGTATTAGATCTAGAACATCATTAGCTCGCTCGCCCTTTCCAGTAAAGGATGACTTGGTCATCTTTTCAAGTAGATAGGACTCACAGATCGGCAATGATTCACAATCATTGATATTGAGGATTTTCTCTTTAGATAACCTATTTATCCTATTCTTATTTATAAGACCGAGCCTATAATGCCAAAGACAGGCATCTGTGATATTATCTATTCTAGGACATTTGTTCGATGTGTACGTTACACTAACAGATTGTGATAAAATGTAAATATCATGTTTCAATTGTCCACACATAACTATGACACCATCCATAATGATATCATAGAAATCTATTTTTTTTTAAAAAAATTATAACCATCTTTGGCCAAAAGGCCTATGGAAATAACATTCATAAGGAAAGATGGATAATAACGACAATCATCTAAAATAATGATATTTGAATTGAGAATAAGCTGAATTTTTCTATAACTAGAACTAAAACAGCTCTTCCATCTCCAATATTCAGAAATTGTTCGCTCTTCTCAAATTTTCTACTAATTTGAAGTCTCTGCAACTAATTGTAGATATGAATCGAACTTTCGATATCCAATATCTAGATAGTAGTATCACAAATAGAAAAATTATAAGGTATTATTATATAAGTATCTTGTCTAGCAACCTTTTACTGATTTTTCTTCCTTGATCTATTCGGATCAAAGGAAGCTAGATATAGAGGACAAGTTCTCTTTTAGTGCTTTAATTTCTTGCAAAAGAAATATTCTACCTGACTCTAGTTTGCTTTAGACTGATTAGTTTGATTAGGCTTAGAAGCCCTAGCACGATATCTTTGCATTATTCTTTTCTTTTCTCTCTCAAAGGATCGATGCTATGTTAAGAACAAATCCTCAAGTGTGCCAAAGGACTTGTTCAATCTTTGAAGGATTTTGTTTGGCTGAGTATCAATGAATTTATAATTAAATTCATCAATCATAGTAGCCCTCATTATGCAACATACTATCATACAGTTATTAGGCCACTTCTGATAAGTGTCTCTAATCATCGCATCTGCATTGAAATTGGTACTTCAGGTACTGGATCCATAATCATATATAGGATCCTCTTGTACTCTAAAATAATTTTTAATTTTTGGTATCAATTATCAAAATTGGATCCCATAAGCTTATCACTGTCCAACAGTGAGCGGAGCAACAAACGACTAGCCATAACTGAAAGAAAAATATTAAGACCTATTAGTATATAATTAATTAAGCCTAAAGATTTGGGCTTTATCTAAAGGTTCTCTTACTATTTTATATAAATTAATAGCATCTATCTCTAATTGAAGAATTATCTTAATTTCTTAGTGGGTACTAAAATTCACATAGACTGCATAAGGGTTCAACTTTGGTCGATCAACCCATATGCATCTATGGACAGATTTTTAATCAATTATTTTTTTAAATAATTTTTAATAATTAATTTTGCCTCAGGTACCTTTTTAGTAGGCTTTGGCCTCTATTGAAAGGTCTGATTAGGTCCAACCATTAACATGACTATACTCAGTGCATCTAATTAACGAATGATTGGCTTGACTTTGATCGGCTAATTTGACCATCCATTAAAGAGCTACGACTGAGTTATCATATTATGAATAATAATTCTAATAGCAGATAAGCACGAGGTCTTTGGGCCTTCAATGATTATCAGACTAATGGATCCATTATCATCCAACTTAATGAGAGACTATGATTTAGTTATTTTCATAACTATTTTATTTTAAAGATCTAATTATTTAAAAAATTTATTAACATATTTTATAAAAGAGAAGAATCAACCAGCAATCAAAAATCCTCCCACTAACTTCATCAAATCATTGAATTGGACTAGAGACAAGCTGGTTGAAGGACACCTTAATCAATCAAACTGATTTAATAATTTGAGAATAAGAGAAGAGATCAACCAGCAAGTCATAAATCCTTCCACTGACTTCACCAAGTCATGTAGAGGACTAAGACAAGTCTAGTCTAAAGATATTTAAATCAATCACATTGATTTACCTTAATGGTATAGATCAACTCGAATCGATTAGTGATCTAATCAAAACATAATTTACCAAATTGATCAGATAAGTAAGATCGGTGGGAGGGTCTGCCTCGACTTGTCTTAGACACCATCAAAATAGTTAGATAAGCAGATTGTCAATTAAAAATCATCGATCATATTGCCAAGTAATATTATCATACTTATCTTAGACACCAATTAATCGATTAATTTTGATTCGATCAATCAAAGGACTCAGACTAAACCATTAAGCCACAATCAGATCTATTTGGTATGATCAAAAATATAGACTTGATCAAGCTACAACTATTGAGGTTGATCGTAAAAAAATTTTGATCTAATTTAACTCAACTCTTGATTAGATTTAATCAATTTCTCTAATTGATCCATATTTATTTCTAACCCTAGATTTAATCCAGCTAGAAAATCTGATTTGTGCTAACCCATTATCCATCAATTTATGAGGTACTTTAATATCTTCAATTCTCAAATCTAAATTACTTAATTTCAAATTAAGTATGTGAAAAATATATTTCAGTTTATAGAACTATTCTATTAGGATTTCAAGTGAAGCATACTATATATTTCAAAATTTTAGATCTTAAAATTTAATTTTTCAATCTATGTTTAATAATTAAATATGTATCAATTTGATCTAAATTTCATACATATATCAATATATTATGATAATTTTTAGATCACTATCAATTACATCATATGTAATATACAATTCAGATCTTAACATTAATTTTTATATTTAAATTTATCTCATTAAAATTGTAATTAATCATAAATCATTTTAGATTTAATCTAAACATATTCATGATCAAAATAATTTTAAATTTTTTTTGCTATTATTCTTTATGAGACTTGATCACAGTGGTACCCCTACACGTCATAAGAAAATCCATCGAATGGACAAGAGAGGGACTCATATTGCCAGGATCAGATCTGTCCTTGTTGATCTTAGATCACGAAGCAGCAGCAAGGATGGGAGAAAATTCTTGATGGTAGATCAGATCAGACCTAGAAGAACCTAGGCATGAGGAAGAAGAGAGGAGAAACATGAGAGAGGGAGAGAAAGAGTAATTAGAGAGAAAAGGCTTCTATTCTGATTTCATCTCATCAAAACTATATACAAAATTATATATATACATGATCAATTTGATCCAAACTAAAAATTCTCCTAGCTAACCCAATTTGGTACAATTTTCAAGCCCATGTACACTCATGTCTTGCCTTACACACCCATTAGACTAAACCCCTAGTCTAATCCTTGGATTAGCTCTTTAAGACCTCCCAAACCAAGATCTTAAGTCACTAGAATTAAACCCAATTCTAGCACAAACCAAAATCCAAAAGTCCTCTATCCGTGCCATTGAGCCGACTCTGTCAGATCTGACCTCTGGCATGCCTAATTCGTAGTGTACCAAAAATAGTGCCTTCTGTCCCGCTGTTCGAGCCAGCTCTATCAGGCTTCGAGTCAACTCGACTTAGCTCATAGCTCTCTATCTACTATTCAAGCTAGCTCTCTCATAGCTCGAGCCAGCTCGACTGCTATATCATCCTCAAGTGCTAGAAACAAAGCTCTCTGTCTGCTGTCTGAGCCATCTCTCTTAGAGCTTGAGCCGACTTGACTGCTGACTGATGCTCCTGATGCTTCCTTCACATCTTGTCCTTTCTTCATCAGTTTCTAAAGTTTGGAAGCACCACACCTGAGCTCACAATCTCTATCTTGATGCTCTCAAGTCCTTGTGAACTCAGTCCTATCCACCAATCCCATCAGTGCCACATAATAAAGAAAGCTGTCCTATGGAATTACCTTCGTGAGTACATCAGCTGAATTCTCTTAGTATGAACCTTCACTAGCTCCACTTCACCATCTTCTACAAGCTCTCTGATTTGGTAGTATCTGATGTCAATGTGCTTCATCCTTGCATGATAAACGAAGTTCTGTTCAAGCAATAAAGTACACTGACTATCAGAATGCACTCTGATAACCTCCTGTGGGAAGCCCATCTCCAAAGCCAAGTCCTTCAACCATAAGGCTTTTTTCCCTACCTCTGTGATGCTAATGTACTCTGCTTTTGTAGTAGACAAGGTCGTTATGGGTTACAAGCAAGATCTCACGAGATTGGACCTCCATATAGGCTGAATACAAAACCTATCATTGAGCACTGAGTGTCCACTTCTTCACCAAAATTTGTATTTACAAACCCCTCTATAACCCTCTGAGCCTCCTTGGACATGTTAAGAGTGTCCATCAGCACCTTCTTATTGATCATAGCAAATACCAACTCCAACTATACTAATCAAGTATTTGAAAATATCTTTCAGTTCTCTCTAGTACTCCCTGCCAGGCTGTGCCATAAATCTACTCACCTGACTCACTATATGGGCTATATCCGATCTATAACACACCATAGAGTATTATACTCCCCACACCAGAGGCATATGGTACTCTCTCCATCTCTTGAGCCTCCATCTTAGTCTTTAGTGATATAGTCTTCGAGAGTCTGAAGTGTCCGGTAAGTGGTAGCTCTATCGATTTCGCATCCTTCATCCCATATCTCTCCAAGACCTTCCTTATGTAGGCTCTCTAAGATAAGTATAATAGCCTCTTGGATCTATCTCTGCTAATCTCCATACCTAGGATCTTCCGTATAGATCCGAAGTCTTTCATCTCAAACTCTCGAGACAAAGCTTCTTTCAACTCCTGCACAACTTCTTTACTCTTGCATGCAATCAAAATATCATCTACATACAAAAATAAATATATCCTAGATCCATCATCTAAAGATCTAACATACACACATGGATCATGATCACACCTAGAAAGGCCAATGCTCCCCACATAAGTATCAAATCGCTTGTACCACTATCTAGAAGACTGCTTCAATCCATAGAGTGATTTCTTCAGCAAACAAACCATTCATCTAACCTAAATTCTCTAAACATCTTTGGCTACTCCATATAAATGCTCTCCTCTAAATTATCATAAAGAAATACCATCTTCACATCCATCTACTCTAATTTCAGATCCTGTGCTGCTACATGCTCAACAGCATCCTGATAGATGTATGCCTAACGACCAGAGAGAATATCTCTGTATAATCAACTCTTTCTCTCTATGAGTACCCTTTGGCTATAAGCCTATCTTGTACCTCACTCCATCTTACTCTAAAGGTGCCTTCTTTCTGGTATAAACCCATTTGGAGCCAATGGGTCGAGCATCCTCCGGTAGATCCATCAACTGTCATGTCTGGTTCTTCCTGAGAGACTCCATCTCCTCCATCATGGTCTGCATCCATGAATCTCAATCCAAACTCTCCACGACCTCGTCAAAAGTCTCTGGATCATTATTAGTAGTGATGAGAGCATAGAAAATCATCTTATCAATGCCATATCTCATCGGTTTATTAACAGTGCACTTCAGTTTGTGCAGTGCCTTCCCTTTTCTATATCCTGCAAGTCTACTGCCTATGGTTGCCTCTGCACTTCTTTCTAGACAACATACTCTCTCTCACTGATCCTCCATAGGTGTATGACCATGCTTTTCCAACTCTACCTCAAATTGAACATATTTCTAGCTTGAAGTTGAAGGCAAATCACATGACTGTGAGTGCTGTTCACTGCTGTCTTAAGCTATCTTTCTTGCTCCATTCTCAGTTTTCGCTTCCTCAAGATACTCTTTTCATCAAAGATCATATTTCTATTGATGACACACTTTTGAAAATATGGATCCCACAGCAAGTAACCCTTCATACCTATAGGATATCCGATGAAGATCATCTTCTGTGACTTCGGGCCTAACTTGTTCCATTCGGCTTCCTCAACCAAAGCATAAGCCGGATAGCCAGACACTTTCAGATGGCCAAGCTCTACCTTCTTCCCACTCCAAACTACCTACCTCTCTGCGACACCGTTCTATTGAGGGGTCATCCTCATTGTGTAGTGGTGCTTAATGCCATTTTTCTCACACCTGAATTTCAAGCTTATGTACTCTCCTCCATTATTAGACCTTAAACACTTCACTGGCTGTCCTGTCTCCTTCTCCACCTCAGCTCTCAGATCTTAAATCAAACAAACATCTCTATTTTTTTTTAATCAGATACACCCAAACTCTCCTGGAGAAGTCATCTATAAAGGTGACAAAATATCTAGCTCTACCCCGAGCTACAACAGTTATCAATCCCCATACATCCAAGTGAACAAGCTCCAAAATAGCTTCACTCTATTTGATCCTACTAGCAAACTTTATCCTGTGCTGTTTGCCATAGATACAAGGCTCACAAAGGTCATCACCTTCCTTCTTTAGTGCTAGAATCAGTCTTCTCCTACTTAATTCTGTGAGCCCCTGTCACTCATGTGACCCATACAATAGTGCCATAGTTGGTAGGCGAGCTGCTCGTCCTATGCTACTGTAGAAGTCTCTGCACTATCATAACCATTGAGCCTTCCATCCTATACAGGTTATTGCTTAGTCTTCTCCCTTTCATCACAACTAAAGCACCCTTGGAGATCTTCAAACACCCATTCTCCGGCTGACAACTGAAAGTATATCCTGCTTCTCTATGTAACTCAGGGATATCAAATTCTTTTTCAGTTTCAGCACATGCTTCACATTGATAAGTATCCATATGATTCCATCATACATCCTCATCCTGATAGCACCAACATCAGCCACTCTACATGGGTGATCATCTCCAAGACTCACACTACCACCATCTAATTTCTCATAGGAGGCAAACCAATCATGATGTGCAGTGTAGTGGTAGGAATATGCTGAATCAAGTATTCAATAGCTATCAAACTCTGTTGCTCCATTTGATACTATCAGTACATCATCTCCACTATCTTCAGATAATAGAGTACTACTACCACTAGTCAATCCAACCTTGTCCTTTCTCTTCTTATTCTTAAGAAGTGGACAATTTCTCCTTAGATGATTAGGCTGATGACACTCATAGCATTTCACAGCCTTCAAATTTTTTAGAGATTTCGATCTACCCTTAGACTTATGTCGAGTCCTCTCCTTAAGTCTCCCTTGCCTTTTATTTACAGTAAGCACCTCTGAGTTAGGGATACCTTTACATATCTTCTCTCGTTGCTTATTTGACCTAAGAACTCCAACTACTTCCTCAAAATTTAGGGTCTCTTTTCCATACACCAAAGTAGTAATGAGACCATTATAAGAAATTGACAACGAACACAACAATAGGAGGGCTCTATCCTCTTCATCAATCTTCACATCAAGGCTCATGACATCCGAGCAAAATTGATTGAATTTTTGGATGTGGACAATCAGATCTCCTCCTATAGATATCCTCAAACTATACAGTTGCTTCTTCCACTATAACTTGTTTGTCAGGTTCTTGCTCATGTATGTATTCTCAAGCTTCTTCTAGAGGTCTTTCGGTGTGGTCTCTATGCTAATCTCAGGCAAAATCTTATCAGCAAGGCACATTCTAATTATGCTAAAAGCTATTTCTTCCAGTTCCTCTCAATCTTCAACAGAAATCTTTTATGGCCTATCCCTAATTAAGATCCTACAAATTCTATTTTGAACTTACAGATCCTTCATCCTTTGCTATCAAAGGATGAAATTTTTCTTACCATCAAACTTTCCAAAGTCTGCCTTAAGGGTACTTGATGCCATTCCACACAGATTTTAATTCCAACATAAGGAATACTCACAAATCTATGTAATTCTGGATAAAACAGAGCAGATTACTCAAGATCAAGATAGATCCTTATCCAAATTAGGTGTCCAAGATCTTTCTTCCATCAGATCTACCTCCAAAGCTTTGATACCAATTATTGCTAGGATCGGATCTGCCCTTGCTGATCGTAGATCGTGGAAGCAGCAGCAAGGATGGGAGAAAAATCTTGATGGCGGATTAGATTGAGCCTAGAAGAATCCTAGGCGTGAGGAAGAGGAGAGGAGAAATATGAAAGAGAAAGAGAGCAATTAGAGAGAAAAGACTTCTATTCTGTTCTATCTCATCAAAACCATATATACAATTATATATATACATGGTCAATTTGATCCAAACCAAAAACTCACTCAGCTAACCCAATTTGGTACAATTTTCAAGTTGATGTACACCCATGTCTTGCCTTGCACACCTATTAGACTAAATCCCTAATCTAATCCTTGGATTAGGTCCATAAACCTCTCAAACTAAGATCTTAAGTCCCCAAAATTAAATCCAATTCTAGCTCAAACCAGAATCTCAAAAGTCTTCTATCCATGCCATTGAGCCAGCTCTGTCAGGATCCGAACTGACTCTGGCACACCTGATCCATAGCGTATCTAAAACACTATCTTCTATCCCACTATTTGAGCCGACTCTATCAGGCTTCGAGCCGACTCGACCTAGCTCACAGCTCTCTGTCTGCTATTCGAGCTGGCTCTCTCAGAGCTCGAGCCAGCTCGACTGCTATATCATCTTCTGATGTCAGAATTATAGCTCTCTATCTGCTATCCGAGCTGACTTTCTCAGAGCTCAAGCCAACTTGACTGCTGGCTGATGCTCCTGATATTTTCTTCACACCTTGTCTTTTCTTCATCAGTTCTCAAGACTTAGAAGCACCACACCTGAGCTCACAACTCAATCCCTACTTCCTCTTATGATCGGATGGCTTGGTGATCATCTCAATTTGAGTACTAGGCTACTAAGATTAGAAATCTAATGTTTAAAACTTAATTGCATCTATCCATGTAATGAAAAAAAATTAAGGTATGCACTTTTTATGAACATAATCATATCATGCATATTAAGTATCTAATCTAATTAGATCACATCATCATATGATGTTTCAGATAAATTTTAGATCTGAACCTACTTTTATACAGCATATAAAATAATTAATTTCAAAATTGAATCATATAGAAAACTTTTCAAATACACATATGAATGCATAGACAATAAAATTTTGGTTAGACCTAATTTTTTGTTGTGCAGAATTTTATTTAAAATCAGATCTGAAATTCTATCAAAATAAATTCAATTTAGATCCAGATTAAATCTAACTTTCAATCTTGAATAACAACATAAAATATCTATTAAAATTGATTTAAAATAGATCATACAATAGATTATTATTCTGACAAAAATCTGCATCAAGAAAATTCTATTACAATAGATTTATAACAAACATAACCAACCATTGATTAGATTCTTAAAATCTGATCAAAACCAGATCAAAAAATTTGTTTATACAGGTCTAAATCAGATTTAATATCTTACATAAAAAATTTGATTATATACAATATGTAATCATACCAGAAAAATTAGTTATGCATCCATGTATCAAACCTGGTTCTGATACCAGTTGAAGAAAAAATTTATCCGATCTGATCAGATTGTCAGGGTGCATCTAAAAATTTTTTTATAATAAGCTAACATAAATTTTATGTTTATCTAATATGTAGTAGAATATGGATCAAAATCTTCAGAGGATTCTCGAATCTAATACCTCACAAGGTCTGAACGTACAGATTCTCTACTTTGCGTGCACACCAAGCCTCATAGGAAAGCAGGATGAAGTCTTCGCATCAAACCTTCAGAAGGGAACAAGGGGAGAGAAGAGATCTGATTTTTTCTCCTTGGGGATGCCTTAGAAGGCGACCTTCACACCAAGAAATCAGCACCTAGGATGTCTCACAGCAAGAAAGAATAGCACCCTCCTTTAGTTGTCGCACAACTTATTTCTACAGGTGTTAAATAGGTGATGCCCCATTAAGACCCAAAGGAATTAGGTCTGTTAATTTGAATCAAATTGGATCTTATCCAATCACCTAAGAAACATAGAAGAGAAAGGATTAGCGCCAACAATTGTGTGCTCCTTCTCTTCATGCGTGAACAAGAATATGGGGTGGAAAAAATAGCACCCCATCTACTCTTGGTCGGCCTACTATGAGAGAGATTTGTAAAAATTTTGGACTCTAAGGATCTAATTTAAATTTGGATCAAATCGAATCCAATTTGAGCCAAATTCAAATAGACTATCAATCCTAATTTGATTAGAATTTAGGTCCAAGTCTAACTTAAATTTTTAACCCAATCAAGTCTTAATTAAATTAGATATAATCTAAAATTAATTAAAACATAAATTTAATCTTTCATAAATCTCTTGGATCATTGATTAGATCATTATCATCTTTAAAATTAAATTTGAACCTCATATCCAGTGCTAGCTAGACATAGTCAACTGTTTAATTCCATATGATCTCTAACTTAATTCTCAATTTAAGCTAATCTATTTATTCAATCAAGTCACCGACTTTCAAATTGAACACATAGATAGGTCAATTCTTTCCTTCTTTGCCTGACTTTGTGTGTAACTCCATAAGTTCGAACACTAAGTCAGTAGCATAGAAATAACTTTCTATACTAATCGAAGTTACCATCTAGCAATAATTTCTAATGTCTGGATAGGTCGAATATTTATAAGGCAATATTTAAGAACCTATGCATATGGTTACCGCATAATTCATCTCTTTGATCTTGAATGCTCATGAACGACCTAGGATTTAACTATCAATCCTAGATGAGTCATCCATATTATATTTCAATCTTTCACATTTATCACATAGATTATCTGGACTCAGATTTTACTAAATTAAAATATAGTGATGTATTAACTCCTGTAATTTGGAGAGTCAATTTCATTTTGATCCATATACAGACTTCATAAGTACTTGATTATACCTAGTAGCCTTCCGTCACTGTAGTAGAAATACTGATAGTCTAGTATCAAAGCATATTGAGTTGCTTGCAAGTTACAATGGTGATCTCAGGTCTGAGAGACACTTATACCCATATGCTTTGCGAGCTGCTCTTGACAACTGAGTGCTTTGTAGGTGAGTCACTTGTTCAGTGATGATGTACTCCTACATCTTATCTGCATGCCATATCAGTGTCCCACATTCTTTGGTTATAAGGACAACTAACCTATATGGTATACAATGATCTACACTCGACAAACGTCATCATCTCTTAATGACATATCATTTGATCGTGAACATGCTTAAGAAATATTTGATAAATCTTTCTTTATCGATTGTCATATAGTTCTAAGAACTTCATCACAACATAAGAGTTCTAATAAAGAAGATATATACCTTATGATGAAAATATCAAAATAATTTTTATTCATTCATAATTTATATACAAATGACAAAGAGCACAATCGTCTGAACGATTGACTTTATGATACATTTTCTAACAGCCAATAGTAGCCCTACCAAAGGAGTTTGTAAGCCAGTGCTCTTTTTCTGATATGACTCCCATAAATGCCTTCATGCACCTCTTTAAGTGTGTAGTCAACTTCTGATGGTCATAGGTATCTGAGGAGAGGTAGTGAATAGGACCTCTTGTACAGCTTTCCTTCATGAAGAAGATATCTTGATGATTGATATTTTATCTTTCGAGCCACCTTTCGATCTGTGGATAGTGTCCCATCTTTAAGATAGCTGATCAGTGAATCAATCCAGGAGGGTTCCTCATCCATTTGCATCATGATAGTCGGCTCCTCAATACTCAATCGGCTCATCACTTCAAAAAAAAGTTTTTTTGGACAACTCGAGTGGCACCGACATTGTCGGCTTAGACAACAAATTGGTCCAAAAATTCTCTGACATGGGTATTATTGGATTTCAAAGTTGTTAAATGTGGACGTTAGGTCTCTGATCTTTTGGAGATACTTTATCATATACTCTCCTCGGGCCTCATAATTGTCCTGAATATATCTGATGACCAGCTGGAAGTCACCGCAAGCCTTTAGGTCTCGTATCTCCAGCTCTCTGCCTATTCGGAGCCCTACGACCAAGGCTTCATATTCGACTTCATTATTTATTGCTGGAAACTCAAAGTGCAAGGCATACTCGACTACTATTCTTCCAGACCAGAGAGGACTAGTCCTGCTCTTGATCTTGCAGAGTTGGATGAGCTATCCATGTACATCAACTAGGAATCGGTGCTAATTTTTGAAGGGCCTTTGTCTATCGATATTGGGGCTCGACTTTTTTCTGCTCAGCTGGCTCATCTGAGATAGTACATTCGACCATGATGTCGGTCAAGGCTTGAGTTTTGATGGATGGCTGAGGTTGGAACTGAATATCAAACTCAGATAGCTCAATCACCTACTTTGCAATTCATCTTGACGATCTGGCCGATGAAGGATATCCTTTATAGGTTGGTCTGTCAGGAGAATGATGGTGCGAGCTTAGAAGTAAGATCGGAGCTTTCGAACCGCAATGAGAAGAGCATAAGCCAAATTCTCTAGTTTTGATTATCGGGTTTCCCATCCCTCAGAGTTCGGCTGATATAGTAGATCAGCTTTTGCATTTTAATCCATTCCTACATTAGTATGGCACTCATTGTGGAAGACAAAACCATAAGGTATAGGAACAGCTCTTCATCAGGATCAGGCTTGTCGAGCAATGGGGCAGATCCAAGGTAGTCTTTGAGATCTTCGAAGGCTTTCTGACACTCTTCAATCCACTGAAGTTCTTCAATTGTTTTAAAATTTGGAAGAAAGGCAGGCATCATTCAGCCAATCTTGAGATAAAATGATTCAAAGCGATGATCCTTCCTGTGTGGCACTGTAACTCCTTGATCATCCTTGAAGGAGTCATCTCCTACATGGTCCTAATCTTCTCTAGATTGGTCTTGATTCCTCGACTAGAAATTATGAAGTCCAGGAATTTCTCTGAAGTCACTCCAAAAGCATATTTTGTCGGGTTCTGCTTCATCTTATACCTCTGCAAGGTAGTGAAGGCCTCTTCGAGGTCGTCGATATGGATTTTTGTGGACTTGCTTTTGACAAGCATATCATCCACATACACCTTCATATTTCATCCAATCTGATCTTTAAAAATTTTGTTCACGAGGCACTGATAAATCACACCTATATTTTTTAGACCAAAGGACATGATCTTGTAACAAAGGAGACCTCGGTCAGTAATAAAAGCTATTTTCTCCTCATCTTCAGGTATCATCTAGATTTGGTTATAATTGGAGAAGGCATCCATGAAGGTTTGGAGCTTATGGCCTGAGGTGGCATGGACCAGCTGATCAATCCTCGATAGGGGTAGCTATCGTTCGGATAGACTTTGTTCAGTCGGTGAAGTCAATATAGATTCATCATTTTTTGTTTGCTTTCTTCACTATGATCAGATTCGCAATCCACTTTGGATAAATTATTTCCTTGATAAATCTAGCTTGGAGTAATTTATCCATCTCTTCAGCTATCTCCTTCTATCTCTTAGGTGTGAAACTTTGCTTCTTTTGCTTAAAGGGGTGATAATTTAGGTTCACATTTAGTCGATGCACCGTTATCAAGAGATCAATCTCCGACATGTCTGTCGATGTCTAGACGAAGACATCTATATTTGCATATAAGAATAAATTTAGCCGATCTTTTATTACCTGATCCAGATTTGATCCAATCTGAATCGTGTGCTCCTGGTTTCCATCTGCCAAAGGGACTGAGATGAGTTTCTCAATCGGTTCTCCCCGCTCCTTAACCAGCTTATCATGGGTATCCAACCCTTCAATCGAATAGGGCTCGACAAGCTTGGCTCTTTGGAGAGCAATATTGTAGCAATGACATGAGAAATCTTGATGTCCATGAATTTTTTTGACTCTGTGTTGTTGGAAATTTCACCTCCAGGTGGTATATGGACATGACAGCTCAGAGTGTATTTAGGTCTGGTCGGTCGAGGATAGTATTATAAGTCGAGGATGCTCAGATGATCAGAAAATCAACTTAGATGATGGACTGGAGAGAGAATCGATAGCCTTCACAGGTAGCATGTTGACTCCTTCCACAGGGATAGCATCCTTAGTAAATTCGACCAGTAAGGAATCAATCTTCCCCAGCCAATCAATAGATATTCTCATTTTTGAGAAGGCATCATAGAATAACACATTGGTGGAGCTTTCATTATCAATTAAGACACGGTGTACATCATAGTTTTTAATATTTAGAGTTACAATCACCGTATTGTTGTGTGGGAACTGGATTCCTTGAGCATCTTTCTTGATGAAAGTTATAAGCTCTCCAGTTCTCTACCTTTTCACTACCTCCTTGTTCCCATCGAGCCCTCCACCGCAATGCCCCTCCTAGTGATAGTGTTAATTATGTCGACTGGGGGTTGATCCTCTTATGGCTCGGCCTGCTGTGGTTGCTCTACCAGCTAAGGAGATTTTCGCAGATCTTCCCGTTGCTCCCTTCTTCGTTGGATAAATCGATCGAGATGGCCATGTCTGATAAAATCCTTGATCTCATCTTGGAGTTGAATACATTCTTCCATGTCGTGACCATGATCTCGATCGTATAAGCAGTATTTATTGAGATTCCTCTGAATAGGGGGTATCTACAGCCTCCTTGCCTTCAGGAGCTGCCTTTTGATTTCCATCAACATCGAGTCCTTGGAACGTTTAGTGGGGGTACCTCCTAGGCAGTGAGGTGAGCCGATCCCTTCTCTGTGAGCTTTTAGATCGACGGTTCCAAGGAGGGGTCCCATTCCTTGGCTCGAGATGGGGACCTGGAGCACTGTCGGATTTTTATTGAAAAATATGTCCTAAAGCTAATAATATTATTATAAATAATTATGCTCTTGTATATGAATTATTAAAAAATAAAAATTATTTTTGGTAGTTCATCATAATTTGTATCTTTCTTTTATAGAACTTTATTGTTATGATGAAGTTCTTAAAACTATAAAGTAATCGATAAAAGGAAATTTATTGAATAATTTTTAAACATGTTTGCGACCAAATGATATGTTATCAACAAGGACAATAGCATTTATCGAGTATAGATTACTATATGCCATATAGGTTGGTTATCCTCATAACCAAGGAGTGTGTAGATATTGGTATGGCATACAAGTGAGATGTAAGAGTGCATCGTTACCGAACAGTGACTCACCTATGGAGCGCTCTGCTGTCAGGAGCAGCTCACGAAGGATATGGGTATAAGTGTCTCTCCGATCTGAGATCACCATGGTGACTTATTAGCAACTCACTATGCTTTAGTGCTGGACTATCTGTATTTCTAATATAGTGATGGAAGGCTACTGGATATAATCAAGTACTTGTAAAATTTGTGTGTGAGTCAAGATGGGATTGATCCCTCTGGATTATAGGAGTTAATGCATCATTATATTTTAATTTAGTAAAATCTTGATCAGGATAATCTTTGTGATTTGTTACAGGATTTGAAAGGTTGAAATATAATATGGATGACTTATCCAGAGTCAACAATTTAACCTTAGATCGTCCTGAGCATTAAGGATCAAAGAGACAAATTATGCGATAACCATATACTTAGATTCTTGAATGTTGCTTTATAATTATTCGACCTATCTGGATATTGGGTACCATTGCTAGATGATCACTTTGATTAGTATAGAAAATAGTTTCTATACTATCCATTTTGTGTTCGAACCTATGGAGTCACGCACAAGGTCAAATAATGTAGGAGAGAATTGACCTAATATCTATGTGTTTAATTTGAAAGTATGAGACTTGATTGAATATATAGATTTACTTAATTAAGAATTAAGTTATAGATCATACAAAATTAAACATTGACAATGTCTAGCTAGCACTAGGTATGAGGTGTAAGTTTAATTTCAGAGATGAATTTTATCTAATCAATGATCCAAGAAATTTTAAGAGATTGGATTCAAGTTCTAGTTACTTTAGATTAGATCTAATCTAGTTGGGTTTGATTTAATTTAAGACTAATTGGATTAATTAACTAAGTTACACTTGGATCAGAATCCTAATTAGATTAGGATCAACAGTCTTTCGAATTTGGTTCGAATTAGATTCGAATTGAATTTGAATTGAACCCAAATCTAAACCAAATTAGATTTAGTACACTTAGCCAACTTTTCTCAAAATTCTCTCTCCTATGGCCGACCAAGATGGAGGAGGGGCACTGGAAATCATGCCCCTCCCCTTGGGCATGTGGCAAAGATGAGAGGCATAAGGTGGCGCATCTTCTTTCCTTTTGGATCCTCATGGATTAGGAAACTTTGAATTTGATTCAGAGTCCTAATCTATGAGGTATTTGATTAGGTTTAAGACTTCTCTTCTATTTAAGAGGAGGACTCTTGGGCATGTAAAGTCATGTGTGGGTGTGAATTGATCTTGGTGTGAGAACTTGGAGAGGGCGTGAGCATCCTCCTGGTGTGGGCTTCCCTTCGACGTGAAGTCATCCTTGGCATAAGCTTTTCTTCCAAGCGTGGAGCTTCTTCTCGTCTGACGTGAAGAGTCTCTCATAAGCCCTTTTGGTTTGAGATTAGATCTTAAGAAGTTTCTCTATCTTCATCTTTCTTTCCTATAGTGCTTAGCATGCATACGGAAGTAGAGGATCTGTGCATCCAGATCTCGCAGAGCATCAGACTTTAGGAACTCCTCTACCTTGATCATCATCTTTCCACTGTGTATCAAGATAATCTTTCATAATAGTTATGAAAAATTTTTAATTAGAAATATGTTCTCTTTCTTCCTAGTCATCCGATGTGGATTAGATTATTCCTACATCTGGTATTAGCTCCAGATTCAAGTCTATGATTGCATAGTCTATTTCTCTAGATTTTTTTTATTTTTTTGATCTGATTTTGATCAAAATTTTTGATGAGATCAAATCTAATTTTGATCTAATTTATTTGTATTTTTTTGATCTGATTTTGACCAGATTATCATATCAAAATCAGTCCTTGATTATAGTCTGTTAAAAATCTGTTTTAATAGATTTTTTTTATAAATTTTTTGTTTAAATAAGCTATTGGAAAATATGCCCCAAAAGTCAATCGTCAACCTATTGACGGTTGAGCAATCTTGTATTGTAATTGATTTGTTAATAAATAAAATATATTTTTATTATTTTCATCACAAGTTTTCATCTTCTAATGAACTCTGTTGTTGTGATAAATCTTTAGGACTATTTAGATTTGATAAAGAGAGAATTTATCGATTAATCTTTAAAACTGTTCATGATCAAATGATAGGCTATTAATAAGGACGACAGCTTCTATCGAGCATAGGTCGCTGTTGGCCATATGGATTGGTTATCCTCTTAACCAAAGAGTGTGGAGACACTGATATGGCATACAAGTGAGATGTAAGGGTACATCATCATTGAATTGACCAACTCCAGATTATTCTACTGTCGAGAATATCTCTGATGGATTATAGGTATAAGTGTCCCTTAGACTGAGATCACCTCAGTGACTTGCAAGCAACTCACTGTGCTTTAGTACTGGACTAACTGAATTTCTAATTCAGTGATGGAAGATTTTTGGATACAGTCAAGTACTTACGAAGTCAGAGTGTGATCGAGATGGGATTACCACTCCAAGAGTTGGAGAAGAATGAGTCGCTGTATTTTAATTTAGCAAAATCTTGGCCAGAATAATCCATCAGATGGATTTGATATTTTGAAATACAATGTGGACAACCTGATCAGAGTTGACAGTAGAACTATGAGGTGTCCTATGAGTATTTTGGTTAGGAGATGAATTATACGAAAACTATATCCGCATGGTTCTAAGGATGTTGTTCTACACTTCGACCTATCCGACCATCGGGTACC
Organism: Elaeis guineensis; assembly: GCF_000442705.2. Lineage (NCBI taxonomy): Eukaryota > Viridiplantae > Streptophyta > Magnoliopsida > Arecales > Arecaceae > Elaeis > Elaeis guineensis. The sequence continues at coordinate 133,265,440 of NC_025993.2, forward strand.
ATTGCTAGATGGTCACTTCGATTGGTATAAAAATTTATTTCTATACTACCGATTTAGGTTTGGACTTATGAGGTCACACACATTAGAGTTCATAATCCGATCGGATGGTTAATCAATGATTAAGAATCGTTCTAGGTTAAACGATCAATATGATTGACATTTAACCTAGTGCAAGTATTGCAGGAGGATTGATTAGCAATTCGATTGTTAATTAGCTTAATTTGATTAAGCCAATAGACTGAGATTAAGTCTAATTAAATATAATTTAATTAAATTTAGTTTGGACTTGATTGGATCAAGTTCAATTAGTTTATTGGATAAGCCAAGTACAAGAAAAACTAATCTTAGTCCAATTAGGACTTGGATCAACCTAATTTCTAATTCGATTAAAAAATTAAATCAGATTTAAATCTAATTAAATTGATTAAATTAGATTCTTAATTAGATTAAGATCTATTTTAATTAGATTGATTTGATTTTGGTTTGATTTGGTTTGAGAAACCAAATTTGAACAAGTCATAGATTGAATCCTAGTAAGACTAGGATTCCACCTTGCGCCACCTTAGCCCCCACGCCCACTCTCTTTTATCCCATGCCCACTCTCTCTTATTTTGTGCAACAAAATCTTCTCTCCTAGGTCTTCACGTATGCCCAAAACTTTCCTCTCTTTCTTTCTTACATGGAAAGTGGTTGTGGATCAAGTCAAAATAGAATTAGTTTGGATTTTAAGTTCTATGAGATAGATTTTAGAAAATCAAAACTTTTTTCTTATGGCACTGATTTTACCAAATTTTTTTAAAATTTTTGTATCTTTTATGGCACATAATATGTGTCTTTTCTGGTGGTCCATGCATAAAAAGAAAGAGGGGGTGCCCAAGAGTTGGGCGCCCCTTGTCTTGCCATGTTTGGATAATCCTTGACTAGATATTTGACCTAGACAAGAACTCTATCATATCTCTCTATTTAAAATGATTTTTTTATAATTTTTTTAAAAAAATAGAGAAAAGAGAGACCTTTGGGGCATGCAAAAATTAGGGAGAAAGAAGGTTGGGGCATGGAGATACAATAGACACAAGACTAGGTGTCTAGGTGAGAGCAAAGAGAAGAAGAAGAGGGTCTTCTTCTAGGGTTGCTGTGTTCACCTCTTTTCTTCCTCCATCTTGAGTTTTCTGAGAGTGTCTCAGATCTAAAACTCTTCTCCTACTTTTCATCTTTGGAAGAGTCCAAATCAAGAAGAAGGAGGTATCTGATCGACCATCGAAGAAGGATCGCACAGTACTAGCATACTGTGCTGATTTTTTGGACCAAGACTTCTGATTGTGATTCATGGACTCGTGTGGATGACTCCTAGAGGTGGATGCATGTGCGGCTCACAACATCATCTTCAATCTGGATCAGTAAAGTTAGAATGTCTAACTTGCAAGGTAATAGATCTAATCTATTATATTTTACATACATTAGATGTAGTATAGAAACATGTTGATATGATCAACATGTAGTTCTTGCTCTTTATATTTTAATTTTTAATTTAATATCACATAATAATCATGTAATAAGATCTTAGATCTAGGGATTCTCTAATTTTATAAGATAAATTTTAATTTATTTTAGTCTTCTGTTGCTTGATCTTGAAAAAGTTTCAAGACCTAACCCTAAAACCCTAGATCTGGTTCCTTCAATTGGTATCAGAGTCTAGGTTGTTTATTACATGATTATTTATACATACTTAGATTATTTCTTAGATTAGATCTAATTTATAATCTGATTGTTAAATCTAAAATTAAAAACTTTAGATCAATCACGAACTGTAGGTTGTCCTACTGTAAGATTTACCCCTTACAGTACAAAGATTGTTCTAGTTCGTGTATATCTATCTTTAATCATAAATTTGTTAGATGTGATCTAGATTAAATTTATGATTTATTAGATTTAAAAAGTGTTTAAATCTAAAATAAAATTTTTTGTTAATAATTTCCCGCAAAGAACCATCATATATTTGTCTGAAAAATTTGCGCATTTAAAGTTGAAATTATTTTAATTACATGAACCTGTTTAGATTAAATTTAAAGTAGTTTCATGCTTTTTTTACTTGCATTTTGATTATGAATCAAACATGCAATTTGGTTGGTAGAACATATTGTAAAAATATTTTACAAATATGAAAATTATTTTCGAAAAGTCGAACCCCAACCGTCAGCCCAAAACTTAATTGAGAATTAAGAAGTTGTTTGATTAGGTTCTAGGATTGTGAATTAATAACCTAAGATACAAACCATAACACATTGGGTTAATGGGTTAGTGGGAATTAGGTCCATTAATTGGGTTAGACCTAAGGTTAGATTAAAGATGGACTTAATTAGAGAATTGACTAAATCTAATCAATTATTGTCTTAGATTAGGTCAAAGATTCTTTAGATCAATTACAATAGTTGTAGTTGGTTAAGTCCATATTTTAATGAGAACCAAATGGACTTGATTCTTGGCTAAGTGATCTAGCACGAACTGTTAGGTTGATCTAATCGAAACTAATTAAATCCATTGGTGTCTAAGGTAAACAGACCGATGGTTTTTAATTGACAGCCTACTTACCTGCCATTCCTGATGGTGTCTAAAGCAAGCTTTGGCAGATCCTCCCATGATCGAACTTATCTGGCCTCTTGGTGAAATTATATTTTGATCGGATTACTTGACTATTCGAGCTGACCCATGTCAGCTAGGTAAATCAGTGTGACTTATTTAGGTGCTCCTAGACCAGCCCTTTTAATGGTCTCCTTTAAGCTGACTTGGTGAAGTCAATGGGAGGATCATGATAAGCTGGTTCATCTGACCTCCTCCTCTAAATCAATTAAATTTTTAAAATTATTAGGTCCTTAAAATAAAATAGTTATGGTGATAACTAGATCATAGCCTCCCATTAAGTGGATGATAATGGGTCTATCAGTTGGATAATCATTGGAGGCCTAAAAGCCAGGTATTTATCGGCTGATGGAATTGTCATTCATAATATGATTTTTTGACTGCATCTTTCTAAATGGTGGTTAGGTTAGCCAACTAAAGTTGGGCCTAATCATTCATTGACTAGATGGGCCAAGTATGGTCATGTTAATGGTTGGACTTAACCAGACCTTTTCAGTGGAGGCCAAAGCCTACTGATCAGGGATTAGGGCAAAAATAAAATTATTAAAAATTATTTAGAGAAATAATTGGTTATGAACTACCCTTAGATGTACATGGGTTGGCCAACCAAAGTTGGACTTGTGTGCAGTCTAAGTGGATTCTAGTACCCACTAAGAAATTAGGATAATTCCTCGAATTGAAGGTAGAGGCTACCAATTCGAATAAAATAGTGGGAGAAACTTTTGATTAAAGTTAAATATTTAAGTTTAATCAATCAATTACTAATTAGGTTATGATTTTTTTTTGTACAAATATGGCCACTTCTCTATCGCTCTGATCCTTGTTGGACAATGAAATTTTGGTGGGATCCAACTTCGGTAGCTGGTACCGAAAGTTGAAGATAGTCTTGGAGCATGAACGGATCCTATATGTGATAACAGATCCTGCACTTGAGGAACCAGCTGCCAATGCACGTGGAACAGTCAAGACACTTACCAGAAGTGGCTCAATGATCGGACTACGGTGTGCTGCATCATGCTGGCTGCCATAAGTGATGAGTTCAGTCGCAGATTTGAGATGACTCAACCAAAGACATGCTTCAAGTGTTGGAGGATGCCTTTGGCACATCCGATGATGTGGAGAGGCGCAAGATTAGTTGTGCCATCTTCAACACAAAATACGGGATGGTGCCTCTGTCATTGATCATGTATTGTACATGATCGAACTGATGGAGCATTTGAGCAAGCTAACTTTCCTTTGCATGAGCAGCTTGGGAAAGATGCAATACTGAACTTGCTGCTCAAGTCTTATCTCCCATTCCTCACTCATTATAGAATGACAAAGCCTGAAGTAAACTACCATGGGTTACTGGGGTTACTTCAGAACTTTTAGAATGATCACCAACTCCATAAGGAATGGTGAACTTAGTGGGAGGTTCGTCTTCTGGTTCTTGACCCTTTGAGAAAGGAAAGAAGAACAAGAAGAAAAAAGTGAAGAAGGTGCAAGTTCAGGTTGGGACATCAACGCAGGGCCAGATCAGAAAGATCAAGCTCGATAAGAGTCAGACTGAATGCCTCTTTTGCAAGAAGCGGGGGCACTGGAAGAGAAACTGTTCTCAGTACATTACCTCCTGGATTCGAATAGGTAGAGAAAGAAGCAAGCTGTTGCTGGGCAAGGTATTTATATGATAACTCCTTGTAATTTCTCTATTTGTGATATAACTGATTGGGTATTGGATGTCGGTAGCCCTTACCATATTTACAATTCATTGTAGGGGTTGCAGGTCAGTAGGAGATTCGAGCAAGATAAGAGGTTCCTGAACATTGGAGATAGAAGACTAGTTTCAGTTTTAGCATTAGAAATCTTGAAACTTATATTTGAGTTCCATACCGTTGTTCTTAATGATTGTCATTTCTGTCCTAGTTTCTTTTTAAATATTATTTCTGTAGGCCTTCTGGCCAAAAATGATTATAAAATTTCAATAAAGAAATAAGTTTGTAATATCATTATGAATGGTGTTACTATTTTTTATGGACATTTGAACAATAGTGTGTATATGTTATCATAACTGTTAACGTAGTCTATTCTACTGGCAAGCACCCTAGATTAGATATTGTATCAGATATCTACTTATGGTACTATAGACTAGGTCATATAAAAAGAACAGGATAAACAGTTTGACTCAAAAAAAAATCTCGAAGTCAGTGATTAAGAATCACTTCCAACCTGTGAGTCCTGTCTTCTTGATAAAATGACCAAGTCACCTTTTACTAGAAAAGGTGAGGAGCTACTGAGCTTTTGGGCCTAGTACATACTGATGTATGCGGGTCCATAAGCACAAGTGCTAGAGGTGGATATTTCTACTTCATCACTTTCACGGATGATCTATCCAGATATGGATATGTCTATCTGATGAAACATAAGTCGGATTCATTTGAAATGTTCAAACGATTCTGAAGTGAAATAGAAAAATAAATTGGGAAGAGTATTAAAACTCTTCGGTCTGACGAGGAAGAAAATATCTTCTAGTGAGTTTCTCATATATCTAGGAGAGAATGTGATTCTCTCTCAATGGACTCCTCTAGGGACACCACAGCATCATGGTGTGTCTGAAAGGAGAAATCAGACTCTATTAGACATGGTCCAATCCGTGATGGATTTTGCCAGCTTGTCGATATCCTTCTGGAGATATGCACTCAAATCGGCCTATTATCTATTAAATAGGGTCCCAAGTAAGTCTGTAATTAAGACTCCATATGAGATATGGACAGGGCGTAAGCCAGCACTTTCATACCTTAGGGTCTGGGGGTGTCGGCCTATGTCAAACGGTTAGTTACAGATAAACTTGGACCTAGGTCTGACAAATGCACATTGATAGGGTACCCCAAAGAGATCAAAAGATATTTTTTCTACCATGCTGATGAACAAAAGGTGTTCGTCAGCCTTAAGATAATCTTTTTAGAAAAAGAGTTCCTTGGTGAAGGAACCGTTGCCTCTAAGATTGAATTTGATGAAGTTCAATAGGTAGAAGGAACGACACCAATAGCTGAATCTGAGTCGGATTTGATTAGATCAGATCTGGAGCCCAATGTACCTGCACCATTAAGGCGATCCGGTAGAGTACCGCATCAGCCGGACAGATACTATGATTTCTTGATCCAGAATGGTGATCCCATCGAACTCGATGAGAACGATGAGGATCCGATCACCTATATGGATGCAATGCAGAGATCTGATTCCAAGAAATAGCTTAAAGCCATGCAATCTGAAATGGAGTCCATGAAGGTCAATGATGTAGAGATATTTGTTGACTCACCTAAAGGGGTTAAACCCATTGGGTGTAAATAGATCTTCAAAAAAAAGAGGGGTGCAGACGGAAAGGTGGAGACCTATAAAGTCCATCTGGTTGCCAAGGGATATCATCAATGTTATGGTATTGACTATGACGAGACGTTCTCCCTTGTGTAATGCTCAAATCTATTCAGATAATGCTTGCAATAGCTGTCCATCTGGATTATGAGATCTGGCAGATGGATGTAAAGACAGCTTTTCTGAATGTAGAGCTGATCGAAGAGGTATATATGATACAACCTGAGGGGTTTACATCTGCAGATGTGTTCAAGGTGTGCAAGCTTCAGAGATCTATTTATGGATTGAAGCAAGCTTCTTAGAGTGTGAATATGCATTTTGATAAGGTGATCAAAACGTATGGCTTCGTTAAGAACAGAGAAGAGCCCTGTATCTATAAATGGGTAAGTAGTCCAGTTGTGGTATTCTTGTCTTGTATGTGGATGACATTCTCTTAATCGAAAATGACATCCCCGCACTACAGGGAATCAAAGTTTGGCTGTCATCGCAGTTCTCCATGAAGGACTTGGGTGAAGCATCCTACATCCTAGGGATGAAGATCTATAGGGATAGATCAAAAAGGATGCTTGGGTTATCCCAGTCCACGTACATAGACACTGTGCTGAAGAGGTTCAGCATGGAGAATTTCAAGAAGGGCTATCTACTGATAGGTCATAAAATTTCTCTTTCTAAGAAGGATTGTCCGACAACTCCTAAAGAGAGAGAGCATGTGAGTAGAGTCCCATATACTTCGATCGTGGGATCTATCATGTACGCCATGACATGTACAAGCAGATGTGGCATACTCACTAGGAGTAGTGAGTAGATACCAATCTGATCCTGGAGAAAATCACTGAAAAGTGGTTAAAGCCATCCTTAAGTATTGAGAAATACTAAGGACAAATGGTTGGTTTATGGCGAGTCAAATCTGAAACTTGTGAGGTTCACCGACTCCAGCTTTCAATCTGACCATGATGACAGCAGAAGCATATCAGGTTATATCTTTACTCTGAATGTGGAGCTATCTACTGGAAGAGTTTCAAGCAGCATACTGTAGCAGACTCTGTTTGTGAGGTAGAGTACATCGCAGCATCGGATGCCGCGAAGGAAGCTATGTGGCTAAAAAATTCATCACTGAGCTTGGAGTAGCACCCTCCATCGATGGTCCGATCCTGCTCTACTGCAACAGCACTGGTGTCATTGCTCAGGTGAAGGAACTCAAAGCACACCAGCAAACGAAGCACATTTTGTGTCGCTTCCACCTGGTCTGAGAGATCATGGATGAAGTGACGTCGACCTTCAGAAAATCGACGAAAAGAAGAACCTGACCGATCCCTTCATTAAAGCCCTGGCGATAAAGGAGTTCGACAACCAAAGTCGAAGATGGGTATTAGATACTGTACCGAGTGACTTTAGGACAAGTAAGAGTTGTTAGAAAATATGTTCCAAAAGCCAATCGTCAACCTGTTGACGGTTGAGCAACCTTGTATTGTAATTGATTTGTTAATAAATAAAATATATTTTTAGTATTTTATCATAAGTTTTTATCTTCTAATGAACTCCGTTGTTGTGATGAAGTCTTTAGACTATTTAGGTTCGATAAAGAGAAGATTTATCGATTAGTCCTTAAAACTGTTCACGACCAAATGATAGGCTGTTAATAAGGACGACAGCTTCTATCGAGCATAGGTCGCTGTAGGCCATATGGGTTGGTTGTCCTCTTAACCAAAGAGTGTGGAGATACTGGTATGGCATACAGGTGAGATGTAAGGATACATCCTCATTGAATTGACCAACTTCAGAGTATTCTACTATCGAGAATATCTCTGATGGGATATAGGTATAAGTGTTCCTTAGACCTGAGATCGCTTCAGTGACTTACAAGCAACTTATTGTGCTTTGGTACTGGACTAACTGAATTTCTAATTCAGTGACGGAAGGCTTCTGGGCATAGTCAAGTACTTGTGAAGTCAGAGTGTGATCGAGATGGGATTGACCACTCCAAGAGTTGGAAAATAATGAGTCACTGTATTTCAATTTAACAAAACCTTGGTCAGGATAATCCATCAGATGGATTTGATATTTTGAAATACAATGTGGACAACCTTATCAGAGTTGACAGTTGAACTCTGAGGTGTCCTATGAGCATTTTGATCAAGAAGATGAATTATACGAAAACTATATCCACATGGATTCTAAGGTGTTGTTCTACATATTCGACCTATCCGATCGTCGGGTACCATTGCTAGATGGTCACTTTGATTGGTATAAAAATTTATTCCTATGCTACCGGCTTAGGTTCAGACCTATGAGGTCATATACATTAGAGTTCACGATCCAATCGGATGGTTGATCAACGATTAAGAATCGTTCTAGGGTTAAATGATCAATACGATTGATATTTAATCTAGTGCAAGTGTTGCAAGAGGATCGATTAGTAATTTGATTACTAATTGACTTAATTTGATTAAGCCAATAGACTGAGATTAAGTCTAATTGAATATGTTTTAAATAGATTTAGTTTGGGCTTGATTGGACCAAGTCCAATTGATTTATTGGATAAGTCAAGTGCAAGAAAAAACTAGTCCTAATCTAATTAGGACTTGGGTCAACTTAATTTCTAATTTGATTAAAAATTAAATCAGATTTAAATCTAATTTAATCTGATTAAATTAGATTCTTAATTGGATTAAAATCTATTTTAATTAGGTTGATTTGATTTTAGTTTGATTTGGTTTGAGAAACCAAATTTGAACAAGTCATAGATTGAATCCTAGTAAGACTAGGATTCCACCTCGCGCCACCTTAGCCCCCCACACTCACTCTCTCTTATCCTACACCCACTCTTTCTTATTTTGTACGACAAAACCCTCTCTCTCAGGTCTTTATGCACGTCCAAAACTTTCCTCTCTTTCTCTCTTACATGGAAAGTGGTTGTGGATCAAGTCAAAGTAGGAATTAGTTTGGATTTCAAATTCTATGAGATAGAGTTTTAGAAAACTAAAACTCTTTCCTTATGGCACTGATTTTATCCAAAATTTTTTTAAAACTTTCATGCTTTTATGACACATAATATGCGCCCTTTGCTGGTGGTCCACGCACAAAAAGAAAGAGGGGGCACCCAAGAGTTGGGCGCCCCTTGTCTTGCCATGTTTGGATAATCCTTGATTAGGTATTTGACTTAGACAAGGACTCCATCATATCTCTCTATTTAAAATAAATTTTTTTATAAAATTTTCATGAAAAATAGAAAAAAGAGAAACCTTTGGGGCATACAAAAATTAGGGAGAAAGAAAGTTGGGACATGGAGATACAATAGACACAAGACTAGGTGTCTAGGTGAGAGCAAAGAGAAGAAGAAGAGGGTCTTCTTCTAGGATTGCTATGTTCACCTCTTTCCTTCCTCCATCTTGAGTTTTCTGAGAGTGTCTCAGATCTAAAACTCCTTCTCCTACTTTTCATCTTTGGAGGAGTCCAAATCAAGAAGAAGGAGGCATCTGATCGACCATCAAAGAAGGATCTGCACAGTACTAGCATACTGTGCTGATTTTCTGGATCAGGACTTCTGATCGTGATTCGTGGGCTTGTGTGGATGACTACTAGAGGTCGGATGTGTGTGTGGGTCGCAACATCATCCTCAAGCCTGGATCAGCAAAGTTAGAACGTCTAACTTGCAAGGTAATAGATCTGATCTATTATATTTTACATACATTAGATGTAGTATAGAAACAAGTTAATATGATCAACATGTAGTTCTTGCTCTTTACATTTTAATTTTTGATTTAATGTCATGTAATAATCATATAATAGGATCTTAGATCTAAGAATTCTCTGATTTTACAAGATAAATTTTGATTTATTTTAGTCTTCCACTGCCTGATCTTGAAAAAGTTTCAAGACTTAACCCTGAAATCCTAGATCTGGTTCTTTCACAAGCAACCTGATTATGCTCTGATTTAAATCTATTTTTAATAGATTTTTATGGATATTTTTCAATTATGAAATTGATGTTTGAATCAGGTTTAGATTTAAATCTGTTTAGATAGATTTTTAGATCTATTTTTGGATAAGATCTCTGCATATGTTTGATTATCATCTAAACCAAAAATTTTCTATGCATTCATACAAATTTTGAATAGATTTCTATGCTATTTCAGATCTAAAATTAATGATTCATATGATGTAAAAGTTTAGATTCAGAACTGATTTTTTTTTTGTGATGTAGTATCATGACCTAATTAGATTAAATAAGAACTCTACAACCGTTCTATTCTGCACATGTTTTATGCATATATGATATATAGTGTAGAATTCCTCTTAGTAGCTAAGTACTCAGATTGAGTTTATCATCATGGCCGTCGGATCATAAGAGGTAGTAGGGATTAAAGTTTTTCTCTTGTCCAATCGATGGGTTCTCTTATGGCGTGTAGGGATGCCACTATAATTAGACGAAGAATAATGAAAAGAATCTTTAAAATTATTTTAATCATAAATATATTTAGATTAAATTTAAAATAATTTATGATCTATTTTTACTAATTTATGTAAAATATTCAGATCTGAAAATTAGTTTCATGATCTGAAGTTTTATGACATATGATGCCTGCTTTGCATGAAAACTTTTATAAAATAATTTTATAGTTGAAATTATTTCAATATATGATTTTATGCACTTAATTGAGAATTAAGATTAAAAGATCTAGATTTGAGAATTGAAGATTTTAAAACACTCCATAAATTATGGGGCTATGGTTTAACTCAAATCAAGTTATTTAACTAGGTTAGACTTAGGGTTAGAATCGAATATAGATTAAATTGTGAAATAGATTAAGTCTAATCAAGAATTGAATTAGATTAGATCAAGATTTTCTAGATCAACCTCAATAGTTGTAGCTCAATCAAGTTCATATTTTTGATTATACCAAATGGATCTGATTGTGACTCAGTGGTCGAGTCCAAGTCTTTTGACTGATCAAATTGAAATTAATCAATCAATTAGTATCTAAGATAAGTTTAGCAGTTCAATCGATGGTTTTTAATTGGGGGTGTACTTTCTTGACCTATGTGGTGATAAAGGCAAATATTGGCTATCCTCTCATCGACTTATCTGACTAACTTAGTAGATTATATTTTGATTAGATCACTGAATGATTCGAGTTGACCCATACTATTAAGATTAATTAGTACGACTGATTCAGGAGCTCTTGAACCAGCTTGTTTCTAGTCCTCTTCGATGACTTGGTGAAGTTAGTGAAAGAATTTTCAAAATACTGGTTAAACTCTTCTCTTGATTCTAAACTATTTAATAAATCTTCTAAATTATTAAGTCCTTAAAATGATAATGTTATGAGGATAACAAGTTCATAACCTTCCATTAATGTGGATGACAATGATCCAATAATCTAGATAATCATTGGAGGCACCACATGCCTGGTGTTTATCTGGCTATTGAAATTATCATTCATAATATGATGACTCAGTTGTGACTTTCTGATGGATGGTCAGATTGGTCGAGCCACACTTGAGCCTCGTTAGTAAGTACACTGGATAAGTTCATATTAATGGTTGTATCTAACCAAGATTTTTAGTGGAGCCACACTCGGATCCATATGCAGGCTATATGGATTCTAGTATCCGCTAAGGAATCAGATTCCTCAAATTAGAGGTAGAGACTATCAATTCTTATAAAATAGTGAGAGAATCTTTAGACTAAAATTCAAATCTTTAGGATTAAATAATTTATATACTAATATGGTTTTGGTTATCTTTTCAGTAATGGCTAACATATTGTTGCTTCACTCACTATTGGATAGCGACAAGCTTACCAGATCCAATTTCAAGAGTTGGTATCATAAGTTGAAGATTGTTCTGGAGCATGAGAGGATCCTATATATAATTACAGTTTCTACACCTAATAAACCTATTGCCAGCACATGTGGTGCAGTGAGAGACACTTACCAAAAGTGGCTCAATGACTGCATAACTATGCGTTGTATCATGGGGGCTATCATGAATGACGAGTTCAATCGTAAGTTCAAGGATGCACAGCCTAAAAAAATGTTTCAAAAGTTGAATGAGTCTTTCGACATCACTGAGAATGTCGAGAGACATAAAATCTCCTATGCTATCTTCAATGCTCGTATGCGAGAAGAGGCAATCAAGTATTTGTAAAGTCTATGTGTGAGTCAAGATGGGATTGACCCCTTCGGAATATAGGAGTTAATGCATCACTGTGTTTTAATGTAGTAAAATCTTGATCAGGATAATCCTTATGATCTGTCATAGGATTTGAAAGGTTGAAACACAATATGGATGACTTATCCAGGGTTGACAATTTAATCCTAAGTCATCCTAAGCATTGAGGGTCAAAGAGATGAATTATGCGATAACTATATATCTAGATTTTTGAATATTACTTTACAATTATTCAACCTATCCAGACGTAGGATATCATTGATAGATGGTCACTTCGATCAGTACAGTAAATAGTTTTCATACTACCGACTTAGTGTTCGAATCTATGGAGTCACGCATAAAGTCAAACAATATAGAAAAGAACAGACCTAATATCTATGTGTTCAATTTACAAGTATGAGACTTGATTGAACATATAGATTTACTTAATTAAGAATTAAGTTGTAGGTCATACGGAATAAAACATTGATTATGTCTAGCTAACATAGGGTATGAGATGCAAGTTTAATTTTGGAGATGAATTTTACCTAATCAATGATCAAAAGAATTTTGAGAGATTGGATTTAAGTTCTAGTTACTTTAGATTATATCTAATCTAATTAGATTTAATTTAATTTAAAACTAATTAGATTAATTAACTAAGTTAGATGTGGACCAGAATTCTAATTAGATGAGGATCAACAGTCTTTTTGAATTTGATTCGAATCGGATTCGAATTAAATTCAAATTTGAACCAAATTGGATTTGATACACTTAGCTAACTTTTTCTAAAATTCTCTCTCCTTGTGGCTAACAAATATGGAGGATAGGTGCTGAAAATTGCACCCCTCTCCTTAGGCATGTGGCAAAGATGAGAGGTGTAAGGTGGCTCATCTCCTTTCCTCTTTTGGATCCTTATGGATTAGAAAACTTTGAATTTGATTTAGGGTCCTAATCTATGAGGTGTTTGATTAGGTTTAGGACTTCTCTTCCATTTAAAAGGAGGACTCTTGGGTGTGTAAAGTGGTGTGTGGGTGTGAATTGATCTTGACGTGAGAACTTGGAGAGGGCATGAGCATCCTCCTGGCGTGGGCTTCTCTTGGGTGAGGAGTCAGTCTTGGCATGAGCCTTTCTTCCAGGCATGGAGCTTCTTCTCCTCTGGCATGAAGAGTCTCTTATTAGCCTCTTTGGTTTGAAATTAGATCTCAAGAAGTTTCTCTATTTTCATCCTTCTTTCTTACGGTGCTTAGCGTGCATGTGAAGTAGAGGATCTGTGCATCCAGATCTCATAGAGCATCAGGCTTTAGGAACTCCTCTACCTTGATCATCATCTTTCTGCTGCGTATCAAGGTAATCTTTCACAATAGTTATAAAAACTTTTAATTAAAAATCTGTTCTCCTTCTTCCTAATCATCCGATGTGGATCAAATTATTCCTACAATTCTCTTCTCTCACCTTAGAGAGCACTCCTTATTCTGTTTTTTCCCCATGATAAAACTAGTGGGGGCTTCATCTTCGGCGAAGACCTCCTCTATGCAGGCATACTTCACTATCCAGACCAGCACATCAAGATAGTCTTGAGGATAGGTCTTCACTGATGACCTCTTGAGATCATTCTTCAAGAATCTACTCATTATTGTGGATATCATGATCGATTGATCTAGGTCACGAATCTCCAGAGTGACCGCATTGAAACGACTGACAAGAGCTCGGATCGATTCACCTTCCTTCTGCTTAATAGTATAGAGATAGTCAGACCGCTTCTGCTAGCATCGGCTACTGACAAAATAGTTGATGAAAGACCGGCTCAGCTACTCAAAGGAATGGATTGAGACCGACTTCAAACTGAAATATCAATATCAAGCTGCCCCCTTTAGAGTTGAGGGGAAGGTTTGGTAAAGGATGGCATTGGTGGCTCCATGAAGGAGCATCACCACCTTGAAGCTCTCAAGATGATCGATGGGACTGGCAGTCCCATTGTAATTTTTCAATAACGGAGCCTTAAAATGCTGAGGAAGCAGCTCCTGCATGATCTTTGAATCAAAATGCAGATCATTATTAAACCCATCGTAAGGCATTGAGGAAATATTACAGATCACATCGATCCACTGATCAATCTCTTGAAGCCATCACTCGATTGCGGGGTCTCGAGCGGTACAGGCCTCAGAGTGCTGGGGGAATCACCGATCAGGGGTTGAGTCATGCCCTAATCAGGGGCTCGGAGATTGTTGCCTTCTTGGCTCCGGACTTCTAGGGTGGCTTTGGTGGGTTTGTCTCCTCTCTGAACTTTAGGGAGGGACTCATGGCTGTTCTAGTGGTGGCAACTATGAAGTCAGATTCGATGATGATACTGCTGATAAAGGTGTAGAAACAGACTGATTAGGTTGCAGTGCCATCGGTGGGGTACTGAAATGGCCTGGATCGTCTGAATAGTGGCTGTCAGATTTTGAACCTGCTAAAAGAGTAGGTTGAATTGATCCACCATCACCACCACAGACTGAGGAGGTGGAGGAGTTTCTGCCAATGATGGCTACACCTGATTGTTAGTCTGGCTCTCGATCAGCTGAGGGGCGGTGGTGTTGGTATGGCAAGATGAAGCTCTCTTAAGTGGCATAGTTGTACTGCTCTCAATTTGCGCTCCTCCGAATAAGGAAAAGATCCTTTCCTATAGTGCCAATCTATTGGTACAAAATTCCGCAAGGCGCCGGGATGCTGGAACAGAAGACGAGATTGGACCTTTCTGGGGGCATGACCTACAAAAAAGTTCTGACCGGAGGTTGCTCCGGTGGAGACCCTCCGATGCTTAAGTCAGAATTCTTATTCAACAGATGGAGGAGCATGAGAGACAGAGTGATGGCATACTTTTCTTAGGATCCTCTTTGGACCTCTTTTTATGAATAGAGATGGGAGCTTTGATTGTTAAGTTGGTTGGCACGATCTCATCTGGTTAGGATGCAATTCGCACATAGTGACGGAATTGTCGTCCAAGACTTTCGGGATATGACGGTTGTAGTTGCTTTATCCACTTCATGACAGCTATTGCTTAGCGGGTGTTGAATTTTGAATTGGTGTGCCAATTGATGTCAATAAGTTGAGGACTGATTGGTCACGATTAGAAGTCGGATGCTCTGTGCCATCCTCAGATGGAAAAGTCCAGAGTCGGGATCTGTTCAGCAGTGAAAAATTGGTCGACCAGATGTAATCGGTTGAAGATTGTTATTTAGTCAGACTAAATTAATCATTAGAGCATGCTGATGACCCTTCAACCTAATCCATTGGTGGTCTTGGGGGAGTGTTATCGAGCGCCAGTCGATGAACCTTCATTTGCTCAGGTTGCGGAGTGCCAACAGGGCAGAAGTCAAGGCTTAGTCGGTGATAAGATGACGAAAGCCATAGTCGACGATAGGTCAGTGAAGGCCCAGCAGGTAGGCCTACTAAGCTGGGATGTTTTGGACCTTAGACTTCTTCATATCATCAGCCCATATAAAATTTCTCTCAACAAAGGCTATGGTGGTTTAAATAGAGTTGAAACCCAGCTCTCTAATCTGGACTCAAGGTAGAAGACAACTTCATCTATCTTCTTTTTCTTTCCCCCATTGTGGGCAATTTTAAGCTTACCGGGCCGGTCATATAGACGAGGCCTAGTCCATTAGTAACCGCAGGATGGGCTGGGTTGTCACAGGTACTAAGCCTCATTTCCTTTCAATATATTTTTATATTTTCTAAATGCTCTCTTAACTTTCACCCTCTAACAAATGATGGAAATTGAGTTAAAAGGACTAAATGATGAATAGATTTATTGAATCTATGCCAAACTATTATGATTTTTGTGATTGCACGAGTGGACCGAAACTCGTGTCCATGACTAGGCAACATGGGTCCAGACAATTGTATGATTTGAGGATGTAGATAGCCTTATGGACAACGCCCACCTCAAAATATTTGCGGTTATGTTTTTAAAATAGCCCTTCTTTCGAGCTGCATAATATAAGATCTAATCATGGATCCAATAAGTGGAAGAATATATGGAAGGAGAGAGAAAAATAACAGCAGGAATTTGAATTAGTTAGTTAAAAACTGAAAAATTTATCAAGCCAAGATGGCCTGGAAATACACTATTGACGTTCCATCTATCCCTCGAACATTGTGGTACTTCCAAGCTAATTCTCAATGAATCAGATACAACAAAACAGAAGGCATGCACCAAAGTTAAGAACAACAAAAAGAATTCAGTGGAATGATTAATTATACATGAGATCGATCCAGAAAATCTATGCGCTTCTACCATACTGCAAGATCATCACGTGATTGGTGCTCTGTGAGTCCACCAGCAATGTCGCTGCCTCCCTCAAACGCCATATGCTGTCTCGAACGTGTTGTACTGTCCAGTAGGGAAGAAGCAATTGTCCTCTACATGTAATCTCTACCTGATTTTGATACATGAAAGAGTAACTTTATATGCATGTATTACATGCAATGATATTTCTCAATTATTCTATCATGATTATCTATAACCACGAGTAGATTAGAAGCTAAGCAACTTTGTACTGACAAGCAAAATCAATGGACTTGCTAGAATTAATCTTTGAAATGAACATAATAATATCTAGGACACTATAAGATAATGATTGAGATAAGGTATATTGAGGTCATCTTAAGGCTCATATTCTAAAGTACAATTCATGTTGAGTCAAATACAAGTGCCTTGCGATGATAATGTCTGATCTTTCTGTTAATGGACACGAACTGCATGTTTTTTATACTAATGAGATCCATGTACTGCTTTAGATAAAAGTAAATTTAAACAATGCCAGCACTAGGGCCAACAGCGACAAGTAAGATCATGGAGGTGGTATAGTAATGCAAATAATGATTAGACTGTAATAACAACGTGCACCATAACTTCATATGAGGGCAAATTTGATCTTTTGTAGCTTATGGATCAATAAGGGATTGAACAAAAAGGTGTCCCTCTCCTTGGGCCAAGCATTGAGATTTATCCCAATCCACACATAGCTTGTGCTTAATTAATAAGATATCTATCCAAGGAGAGGGAAGGGATCACGCACACGCACGCACGCACACGCACGCGCAAAAAAAAAAGGTTCAAACACCTGCATGTATACTTTCATGCATGCATCTAGAAGAGAGCCTTAACCCACCTCAAAAGCTCTATGAGGTTGACCAATTGATAATTGATTAGAAGGTTTGCCAAAATGGCTAATTTATATACTATATTATCAGTAAAGATTATTAATCTAACCTAATTTTTCAAAAAATATTTGAGGTTATCTTTATTATTATTAATAATAAGGTGGTGAAGGTTTGAAGGGAGTGGTCACAAGCCAACGTCTGCCGTACCCTACGCCATTGCTTTACTCCATGGGAAGAGATCCTTACACAATGGACGTCACGTTATTTGACCCCCTTGCTTTCCTACCGCCGGTCAGCGGTCAGCAGGGCCAGATATGGCAAGTTAAAGCGCAATGGAGCCTGCCCGTAGCACCACCCTCTCTGCCCGCCATGTCCTAATCATTACGAGAAACCTCACCTCCTCTTACCTTTTCTTTGTAACCCTCAAAGCCTTTATTTATGTGCCGCTAAAACCATCCAAAATTTTAATTAACATATAATTACCCATACACATATAGTTTCCATGCATGATAATTTTTAAATTTGCCCTGCCCACATCTAAATTTGTGGCCCATGCACCACTTACTAAAAATAAAAGCAACTTATATATCTAATTAACCTTCACTACTAAAATATCAAAAGTTGCAATCTAGCTCACAAGACTTGGATTTAATCTGAATATATACCAAAATTACAACCGAATTGAGTATGCAAGTTGAACCTATTTTAGGTCTAGTAGATGTATCCTTGATTTGTGTAAAACTTTCATGCAAGCTTCCACTAAGCATAAAAAAATAGAACAAAAGGCATTGCCCATATTAATTTACAATATTCACATGAGAGTTAGGTATAGACATTCAAAGAACCAAACCTAATCCATTTATACGTTGCGTCACAAACTTCATAGTCCATCTTGTAGACAAATATAGATTATACATATATCATTAGAAATATTAATTTTTTTTGCATGTAATTGATAAATATTATGTAAGCCTGCATATAAGTTTATATATATTATTAGTTTTGTCTTATTAACACTTTTCATGTGTGGGAGAGAGAACAAAAGGTGGCGGATCCAAGAAGCACGCCGAGGAATCTGCGTAATTTTTGCAAAAGCCCACCTCTCACCACCCCACACACACACAGAGAGAGAGAGAGAGAGGGGGTAGCGGATAAAAGAAGCACGCCGAGGAATTGGCAAGATTTCTATAAAGCCCCAACCTTCGCCACCCTTTTCATCTCCCAATTGGCCTCTTCACCAAACATCACCCATCACAACAAAATCGCATGCACGTCTCCCCCACGTTGTCCCTTTTCTATGCAAACTCCTCTCAACGATCTTATCGTGGAAGCCAAAACAAGTTAATATTCTCCCTCTCTAGGAGAGAGAGAAAGAGGTGTTCCACAGGTAAGCAAAAACAGATGGTGGGAACCCTCCACCCCTTCTTGTCTTGAGGCCTCCAATGGCCTTTCAAAGCGCTACCGTATGCATAAATTATGTCCCCATGCATTCCTTTCACGGGGACAGATAAAACCATTGTTTATAGATGAAGGAAAGTGGTCCTCCATTTGCTTTTTGTCTATGTTTTGATGGTTTCCTCTTCACCAACTGGGAATGATTCTTGTTGAAGATGCATAGTACCCACCCCATGCATTCATTGTCTTCACTCAAAAGCCAAGAATATATATGTAAATATCTATTGTGTCGTGGATGGGATGCTGGGACCTTAAATATTCTCACAACGTGCACCACTTAAGCCCTTGATGTGTCCAGTGACCACAATCTTAGCCTTTCTAGAGGGGAACATGTAAGACCTAGGTTTGTTGCCGAGAGGCTGAGGTGAGGCCGGCGAAAGCATGACGATGGGCAGCATCACCTCATGCACACAAGCAAGGGGTCCACGTGTATCGGTTGCTTTCCTAACATAGGGTTTTCTTTGCACAACTGGGTTGTCATTAAGGCCATAATTAAAGTCAAAGTTTGATGCATAGGTTGCATTGTTATTAGTTCCTTCCCTACATATAATAATTAACCATGAAGATAATGTTACTCTACAGAAGATGCCTAATTATCAACTAAAGGTTGTAAAATTAATTTAAGGACTTCGTTCCATATAATGACCAACCATGAAGAACAACTAGAACTATAGGTAAGATCCTAATTTAAAAACATTATTTCTCATCAACCAACAATAATGACATGCTCATAGGAGCGGTATGCAGATCAGAACAATACGAAGCTTTCAGCACATTAACAAATTAATTTGAAACACCATCATTATATGCTGTCAACCAAAGGATTATATCTTTGGGGTACTTGGACATCAATAATTAAAAGCGAAAATCTCTTTTATCCATGTGAAATGCATCTTATATATTATATAACTCTAACTCTAATCATGAACTACTTGGACTTAAGAGGGATTACATGCATTGCAGAAGGTGTATTGGGTTGGTAGAACAAATGGGAAGCCATCTTGTATTCTTAATCAGTTTCTTCTCGTTCATCCACACATCATGGATTGGAAATGCACTTAATATAAAGTAAAGCATATACCAATGCAAAGCAAGAAAGATATCAAATTAACGGTATAAAGTTGACTATCAAAATAAAAGATTGGCATGACAGGAATGTTGAATGGTTGAACGAATGATGAGTATAGCAGATGCTTTATATTATATTGCATGTTTACAGGTCATTATGAGCACATACATACATACATACATGCATGTATGTAGGTGGGGATATAGTAAGGCATGAGGAATGATAAAGGTAGCAATATTAACAGTTCATCAAGGGCGTCCGTTCAGAATTGCATGTTTTAGCAATATTATCTAGTGATAGACTACACACTCGAAAGAATGTAGTTATCCTCTTAATCTGAGGTTGAAGGTGTTCCCTAAAAATACTGTATAAGACCGCATTCTGTAGTGCATGAGAGGCACAAACTCTTCCCTTGGTAAACAAGTCCATGCAAAAGGACTCATAGGATTTTGAGTGATTGTAGTAAGATGGGAAACAGCACCACTCGATGCTTATCAGGAAACTTTAACAAAGATATAATATAAAAAACCTAAAGCTGTAGTTTTGATCTACATTTGAAGACCTTGTCAAGCAACTTCAGAGATTCATGAACCACTATTTCTAGTACATATTGAAATACAGTTATTTATACATAGCTTAATTGAGAACTTGCTAGCCACTTTCCTAGATTGTTAAAACAGAAAGGGATTTGATGTATGCTAGATGTCCCAAACCCATCTTACAGACAATGCAGATCTATGTACAAATAATCAAATTGAAATTCTCATCAAAGGGAAAGAAAGAAATTGTTTGGGAAGGGGGGAGGGGGGTGGTGTAGCGGACAAGTCCTCCAAATTAATATCCTAAAGTTATCAGGAGCATGAAGGTGGGAAAATTGAGTAAGTCATTATTCTCAGCAATTTGCAGAGAGAATAATTCTTTAAAATTAGTGTGATGGCAAAAAATAAATGTTTTCAACCCTAAGTAAGTTTACAGTTGCTAGGGCATGTTTCCCAAAAGGCAAAGATTCTATGTGAAGGTTTTTTAAACTCGTAATTCTGACATTTTCCTAAATTAGAAGATTTTAAATTGAAGGAATTGATATTTGCAAAACAGAACGTTCAAGAATAGAAAAACCTTTTTTTTTAAAAAAAAAAGAGGAAAAAAGTAAGTAGGTGACATTCTACTAAAAGCAGAAAATTTTCATTTCATAATTTTGGGGCTTTTCAGAAATTTTATTGCACAACCAACAATCTAATATAATAAAACTATATCTTTTAGTCTCAAATAGCATGCAAAATCAAGATATACATTCTAATCCATGAATTACTTGAACCCCACTCCCCCTCCCACCCCCAAACCCAAAGAGTTAAAAAACAAAGAAAAAGGGAAAAAGAAGGGATAAAGCAAATATTCTAGGTTTTGAATTATATAGCGAAAACTTATACTTCACATTTTTCAAACTCCAAACAGAATAGATTCACAAGAGAAATGATACAAAACAGCTATATGTTACTCCTGCATGTGAATGAATTTTTGTAGCAGTTGCCATGAAGGAGTTTAGATATATAAGCATAGAGATGGCGGTTTACAAATCCGAGATTTTGTTCACCACACAAAATCTAGTAAAACCTAGTAATCCTTATCTAGAATCAGCAATGACAAATTCTGTGTGGCATATAATTAGAAAGCCAAGTATGTCTGAAAGTTCATCTACAGATTTTTTAGCATTTGATTCCATAAAACAGTAAATTTACATAACACCGACCTTTGGAGTTATTGTTTCTAAGAACTTCAATAACCACCACTTATGGGTGAACTTTAAATATGCAATAGCAAATAGAAAACACAATACAAGAAGTGTGATTGTAATTCTATTGGTTATGCTATCACATATATATGATAAGAAGGATAAGGGTAATAGCAAAAGTTTTAACTGATTGGAATGTGCATACAATAGACACATCTTAATGAATTTTGCATGTATAAGCAAATAACTACTAACTTTGACAATTGAACCCCCTACACACTCATGCCCCCACTTGTGAAAAAGAATGAAGAACAAAAACAATAAGAGAAAAAGACCAAAAAAAAAGAGAAAGCAATTGGATCTCGTGTCTTTCTAGGTTCAATAACTCAATTGTCTAATATGTACATGGGACTAGAAATTATCAGGATCAATTTATTAATTATTAATTATTTGATGTCTAATAATAGTTCATTAAAATGTTTTAATTACATAAATTTTCCAATGAGAAGATAAGTGTAACTTGGATCTTGATTCACTAGCCTTGGGGAGTCATGCGAGTTACCACCTTAAAGGTATGTATGATCATTATATAATTATTTGATAGCAATGGTAATGTTTTGGATTTCATATCTCAATTAGAGATCTTTGGATTACATTACTATCCTTTAGTTTATTCATATTATGATGTAAAAATCTATTGGTAAGAACTATTAGCTAAGAATAAATGTTTAACTCTAGTTTTTCTGTTTGTGACAAAATACTCATTTAGAAAGAGAGAGAATATGTGTAACAATCTAGAATCTCATCCCAAAATACTAGTCAGAAGGTATTATTTGGGTCAACTAATGATAAATGTTTAACTCTAGTTTTCTATTTTGACAAAATACTCATTTTGAAGGAGAGAGAGAGTACTATATGTAACAATCCAGGATCTCATCCAAAAAAGCTAGCTAGAATGTATTATTTAGGTTCCTTGATCCTGTATAAATATCCAACATCTTTCCAGTGAATCATTGATGTGGGACTAAATACATATACGTATGGATCCTTACATACGCCCCCTCTTTAAGCTCTAGCATCTCGCCAGACTAAGGATGTAAATTAATACTTCTATTTATAAACACCACAATCGACTCGTGGTCATTTCCACTGAATCAGTACTGCAGTATTTTCTACTCTATATAGGTTACGGTTCGAGTCGACTCTGATACTATTTATACCAACCCAGGACCTCACCCAAAAAGACTAGTCAGAAGGTATTATTTAGATTTTTTGGCTCTATATAAATATTCAAAATCTTCCCAATGAACAGCCAATATGTGGGATTAAATACACACACGCATGCATTCTCATAAAGAGAGAGAGAGCACGCTCCAATGCTGAATTATTATATTAATAATCCCAAAATTTCTAATAAACATGTTGTAGATAGAATTTCTAGTTTTTTTAACAACAAAACATATGCAAAAACATATGACCAAATTTATTGCCATCTATACATTATGATGCTTTTCTATTCTTTTCATTAGAATTTTTAAACTTTTCTTTCACAATAAAATGCAGATATGATCAACTCAAATTAAGTCATCTACATCCTGGACTAAACATCTGCCTCATATCAATGAGTTGATGCAGGTTAGCCAAGTTCCACATCCACATTGGACGGATGGATTTCTTAAAAAAGTTGAAAGAAAAGAAAAAAGAAAGAAAAATAATATAAGAGGATCAAAATTCATAATATATATACTCTAGATACGCTTAACCAACCTAAATTCAGGACAAGGAAAAAGTGGTCGAAATGGATGGTAAGATAATAACATTGGGGTGAACGGTGTTCATAGTAAATGAACTAAGACAATTATAGAGTTGGGAGCGCAAAACAAAAGGACACTTATAGAGTGAGAAAGATGATTACAAAGTAAAAAAGGTTAGGAAATCTCAGAGGGCAAACCCAAAAGCTCAAGCAAGCAGATATATTATAAGCCACTGAAATTGCGCTCTTTCATCTTTCATTCTTTCATATCTTATGGTATCTTAACATGTAGATGACCGGAATTAATCATAGAAAAATAATCCCTCTATTATGTTGTTGCCTATTACAAGTGCTAAAAGAGGTGTATATCTGCCCCTTTTTTTCGTATGAAATATTGTGAAGATCAGATGAATGCTTAGATTTCGGCAGCTTATATCAAAACCAATGAGGAGGGAGCATGTGGAATATTTCGCAGGCTATAATGATGAGTAATACCAACTCATACCCAAAATGAATCGAGATAACCTCCTTGTCCGAAGTTATCCTCGATGAGGAGACGTTAAATATACAACAAACCCTTCCACAGGAAAGCCCTTTACAATTTATAAAAGAAATTTGGAAACTCCTTACGACTCCCTCTCATAGATGATCAAATTTTTTAACTAAGATGCCTCCATTGTCCTACACACAACAAGTAGTGCCTCTTTTCTCTCGAGAAATAGAAAAACTAAAAAATACCTAATTAATAAGTGTGCAAACAACCAAATCCTAAATCACTATGAGAACGAAGATGAGAAATCTTTTATTGACGGAGAGAGAGAGGCTTTCCACAAATACTCCATCCCATAGGTGGCTTCACGTTTAGGATGGCGCATTGCTTTCAGCAAAGGTAGGTGAAATATTGCTCTTAAGGCTGTCTCGAGCACCCAACTTGGAACAAAGACGGTAAAGTCCATGAAAACATTTTTAAATTTCTAGAATGGATATGAAATTGCCATTGCTCCTCATATCATCTACTCTATGCTTTCCTAGAAGCCCTAGCGTGCTATGTTTCATATGGCCCTCTTACTCTCACCTATAAGATGGCTTTTCCAAGGCATATATCCCTTCCATATATGGTATGTCAAACCTACAAAGAAAAAGTTACTTTGCCATGATGGGTCATGAACTCTCTATGTTTTTCACAGTCCACTTCAAAAACCAAAAGATTTGCACTCCAAACCCCCTCTCCACGTAATAAACCCATCACCACCACTGATAACTTCTATCTACCCAACCCCAAAGCATCTGCAAACCAAGCTCAGGAAGCCCTAATCGTGGCGAGGGCAATGATGTGCCACTCAGACACTCACACCCCACCAACAACACGTTACTACAAAAGCCAGAATCCCACATTTAAAGTAGCCTTTTTTAGCTCCCAAGTTCCTTTCACCATCCCAACCCCAGCTATAGGGAAAGTAGAAAGATATCTAGAACCCATGTAGTAGACCTCACGGCTGTCTTGCTCCCATTGTTGGGATATTCTAACAATGATCTTGCTAGCAATCTTCGCATGAACCCAATTACAAGACAATTGACCATCCATGAGCATGCTTTCCATCTCAAAGTAAGAAACAGCAGACTAAACTAAGAAAAATATAACGAGACTCCAATTAAAAGGGAGATTTCATGATTAAGTGTACCTCTGATTCATCCTCCAAACCCAGCTTGCTTACCAAATACTTCATCAACAACCTAACCGTCATCCTCCCATCCCTGTAAAAATATTTTTTGCAAGAGAGAAGAAATCTTTTTAAGCAAGGCCATGGACTCATCTCAACCCAACAAAGAGCTAAAAGAGAAGAAAGATTACAAACGGACTGTTACTTTCGGAGAAAGTAACATAAGGAGATAGTGTTAGTACTTAATCCTCAAGTAGCTCTTTGGTATCTGAGGCAGAAAAGGCTCTCTCCCTCTGCATTAAAACCATAAGAAACCCACATACGTGAGCAAAATAATAGGGAAATAGAATAAAGAAATTCAAGAAAAGAAATTAATATTATCCTATCAAATATATCCAAGAGAAAAAAAAAAGGAAATATCAAGGATATATACTAGGGAAGAAAAAAAAAAACTCACTGATTTTGTGCCGCCTGAAGTACGAACCAGATACCGGTCTGCGGCCTTGGCGGCGGACTAACCACCCTCATGTCGGCCGGGCACGTGAATTGCCGGACCACAAACTCCGGCATCGCCGGCGGCGTTCTTGAACTGCTCCCCATGATCGGTCCACTGTTCCACAACCCCCACGGCGGCGGGAGCGGCGTTGCATCCTGCCGGTAACCCATCATCCCTTGGTGTGGCGCCAGCCATGGCAGCATCACGGATGGCATTCCCACCACCACCGGGCGAGCAGTGGCGCGGGGATCGTAGGGCGAAGGCGTAGACGACGAAGACGACCGTCTGTCGGTAAACAGCTCGAGCTCGGTCAATCCTTCTCGACGGCCAGAGGGAGTCGTCGGCTGGCCGAGGCCTAATCGGAGCCAGTCTCTGGGCTGCTGCTGGTGCTGGTCCCCATCTCTTCGTCGCCGTCTTGGTCGTCGTCGTCGTCGTCGTCATCGTCGAGTCGGCGGGTCGGGGTGTGAGGGGGCTCTTCGGCCATTAATATCGGATTGGATCTCAGGGAAGGGGTTTTGCGATCGAAATCGGAGCAACAGCTTCCATAGCTGTCGTAGTGCCGGCGGAGGAGGTTCCGAGCCGGGACCATCGTCTCATACCATGGCCTCCACCACCCTTCTCCGCCGTCCGACGATGAATACCTCCTCCTCACCAAATCGCAGACTTACACAAATACAAAGCCCACCAATAGTAGAATAAGAAGACGAGCAAGAAACTATAGAGCAGAAAGACAAGTTCATGAAGAGGTGGATGGGGATGAGTTTACCGGTGAAGGGAAGGGACGAGAGAGAGTGGGAAGGGAAGGAGGCTTTTGGATCTCACTTCCCACTAATTCCCCTTCTTTGGAAGCTTGTGGAGATCAAATAGTTTTCTTTCAGACAGACAGAAAGAATGAATGAATGAACACAGAAGACAGAAGGGATAGTGGGGAGTCAGCTGTATATTTATTTATAAATTTATTTATATCTTATATATATATATATATATATATATATTTCAAACGTAAAGTATGACTTCGTATAATATGTTTATTTACAGTTTTTTAAATATTAAAGGAAACAATAATGATAATAAAATATGACGGGTGGTGTCTACGTCGGGGGTCATGGGGCAGAGGCCGGGGTCTCGCAACATGATTACCGTAGCGGCCATGGGAGTAGCGCGTATTTACGGACGTGCCCAGGTCCTAGGGCACGAAAATCGAGACACGGCGGTTCATCATTGCTGGCTTTTTTTATTTAAAAAAAAAAGACGGACCCGGCGGTTCGGACACGATTGTTTTGGGAAGTTGGGTGTTAGATCGGACGGCTGCGGAAGAACCCAATCGCAGTAGGTGGGGTTTGGGGCCCACATGAATTTGATGGGACCGGAGGATCGAATCGAATCCGTGGGGTTTGATTTGACGGTGCGAGAGAGAGAAAGATAAATATAGAGCGAGAAAGAAATGGGAAGAGAGCACGTGCTCACGACGGCGGCTACCAACGTAACACAATATATATAACACCTGAGGTTATGCTGTTCCACGGGACTACCACAACTAGAGATATTTCATTCCGTACATGGTGTTTAATAATTATGCGGATTTTTTTTGGTGCACTACTCTCATTCCGTAATTTGTTAAGTTAGTATCCAATTTTTACTCAAAAAAAATAAAGATTAAGTAATTCAGAAAAAAAGGTAATATGAAAGATCTATCTTATTCCCCCTTTTTGTCGCTGGGAGTTTGCCGTGACAATGATTTTTTGTGCAAGGACAAAAATTTTTTGCCCATTTTGATCTTCCATTAATGTAGTTTATTGAGGATAAAACAATGCGGTGGTTATATGCATGCGTTTATTATAATAAAAATTAATGAATAATATTCTAGAATCGCACCATACCAATCATGAATCTCGATATTTATCCTTAAAAATCTCGGATTGATGAGAACATGCGCCGTTGGATCTGTCAAAAAAAATTAAGATGAAATGATCATACTTATTTGGATACTCTCTGATCATCGGATCAATTTCTAATTGTCTCTCAGATCAAAATTTTTTTAACCTCTGGATCAACATCTCTCCATCAGTGGAAACGAAGCCTGCGATCGACACTGACCTCAGGGTCGAGATTTCACCAATCACTAAAGGCAAGATCTCACAGTCCATGCTGACATGGACCTGATCAGGACACCATCTCGATCACAAATCAACCCCGATCTGATAGCTCATCGGGCCATGAGGACAGTGAGTTGAAATCTCTAAACAAACTTTCAGATATGGCTACGTGGGTACAATAAACATCCATAATTAACCACCCACGAGTCTAGGTTTGACAATCGACAGGCTTAGGAATAAGAAACTCCGACACCTCCCTATATAAAAAGATAATAAGAGGATCCGAAGAATGATGGGGTAAGCGAATCCGAGTTACCACTAACTCCTATACTCTCTTTTTCTGTATTTAAGCTCCAGCTGACTTAATCATCGAGGATCCCTTGTTGGAAGCCCTACTCTGGTATGAGTGGGTTCCTTTAGTAGGTCTGATCAGCATTCAGATCATCCTCCGCCTTCAGTCACATCAGTATTTCTGGAGCCTTGATGTAATAGATTAGTATTGTAGGGTCACGCCATATCAGCTATGGATCTCAAGGCTCATCCTCGAAAATTTTGGGTCGACGAAAATGAGAGCCATCGGATCCATCAGAGGAAGCTAAGGTGAAATGGCCATACTTATTCGGATGCTCCCCGACCTCCGGATCGACTTCTAACCAACCCCAGTCAAGATTCTTTCAACCTCTGGGTCAACATCTCCCCATTAGTGGGAATGAAGCCTACGACCGACACCAACCTTAGGGTTAGGATTCCACCAATCACTAAACATAAGATCCCATAGTCCTTGCTAACATAGACTTGATCAAGGCACCATCTCGATCACAAGCTGATCCTAATTTGATAGCTCACTGGTTCATGAGGGTAGCCAGTTAGAATCTCCCAACAAACTTTCAAAATGTGGCCATATGGGCATAATAAACACCCATGATTAGCCATGAGAGTAGATTTGACAATTGACAGGCATGAAAATAATAAACTCCAACACCTCTCTACATAAAAAGGTAATAATGGGACTCGAAGAAAGAAGGGGTAAGCGAATCCGAGTCACCACTAGCTTCCATACTCTCTCTCTCTCTCTCTCTCTTTGTGCTCAAGCTCCAGATGACCTAATCATCAGAGGGTCTCCTGCTGGAGGACCCACTTCTGATGTGATCGATGTTCTTTTCTAAATCCATCTGGCATCTCGATGTCTAGATCACCCTCCATCTTCAGCTACATCAGCACCTCTAGAGTCTTGATAAAATAGACTGACACTAGAGGAAGAATTTTAGCAACTCTACTTCAAAAAGAGTGTATGTCATGCCGCTCCTCCATTTTTGCTAACCATCGACTTGGCGGGGTCGAGGTGGAACCTCCTGGTCATCTGCCTCGGAAGTTTGGTGGAGCCAAAATAGCAACACATGATGGTAGAATCTTAGCGATTCGATGATCTGATCTGTCAGGTCTAGATGCTGATGAATGTCGTCCAGCACCTTCAACATACCACAGAGCAATGACAACTGCCCCAGCCTGCCCTCTAGGTGGTGCCATCATGGCGTAATCATTAAGACCAATCTCTAGTTTTGGAGAATCCTCCTCGAAGGATGCATCGATCGACCTCCCCCAATCGATGACCATCCTCCCATCGTGGGTCTGACCACAGTCAGTGATGCCGATGATCTCCTATCTTTTTCGATGGGGACTCAACGTTGGATTACTCCCCTTGGCTAGAGTGATCTCACTGGGATGAAGATCTTGAGTGGAAGATTCGTGAGATCAAGCACTAACTTGTTGAGATTCGGATGCATGGCAAAGGAAACAATGACATCTTCAACTTTAGTTCTTGACCGCCCTTTATTCACTGCATCCTCTAGAAATCAATTCTTAGTAGTTTAAGATGTTGAAAGTGAAACCATGTGATGGCTCCACTGACTCCCTTGACCACTTGGAGGGCTACAAGGCCCTTATGATGCTTTATGATACTACAGATGCCCTCCTCTACTTCATCTTCCTTACAACCCTAAAGAAGGTGGTGTGGATCTGGTACTCCAGACTCCTGTCGGAGTCCATTTCATCCTTAGAGCAACTTGGATGTCAATTTGTTGCTCAATTTGGTCACAATCCGATCCAATTGAGGACTTTAAATAGCTTCTTCTCCCTCCATCAAAAAGAGGGAGAATCTCTATGTGACTATGTGTCACATTTTCATTGCAGCCATGTTAGAGGTGTGCAGTTTGGATGAAGGTATTGCCATATTGGCATTGAAGCGAGACCTCCATAATAAGCACCTCATCTAATCTCTCGATAAGACATATCCAAGGAACTATGCCAATCTCTGAGCTTGAGCCCACAAGCATATGCAGGCCGAAGAAGGCTAGATTGCACACCGACACGAGGAAGGTCGAACTGTAGCGAAAATTTAGTGCAGGGGCAAAATGGTAATTTTAAAACTTTTTCAAAATTACTATTTTACAGTGAAATTATTAATTAATCTCATTAATTAATACTAATTAACCCTACACTAGGATCTAAATATGATACAATAGCATGCATTTAAATTTAAAATTCAAATTTGAATCAGTAAACCTTTTACAGTACTGTGTTCAGAACACATCACCTTTTGTGGGTAGTCGATCACCGCAATCTGATCACCGTCGGGGGGCTCTGATCGTCACATCACAGCCACACAAATGTCTGGCCTCTGCGGATCATCCACACGAAGCTCCCATCTGATCAGCTCCTCACGAATGCTAGTTCGTGATTTTACCCTTTTGATGGCAGATGTTGATCGAACTCCTTCGATCAATGTGTGCCGACACCTCGGATGCTCCAGATCATTTGCACGGTTGCTTGAGAGGCTGATGGATCTCTCCCTAAAATTTGGTGGACTCACGACACTCGTGGCACACCAATCTCACTTCCCAAACCCTAGGTAGAAACCCTAAGGTACACACTAGAAACCCTGCGCTCAATTTTCTTTCTTTTCTTTTTTTTTCTCTCGAAAGGTTTTGGACCTTCACCTTGTGCACAAACTTTTCTCACGCCCTAAAGTTTCTCTCCTAAAAATTTCTACGCACGTCCCACCTTTCTCCTCTTTTTAAAACAACGTCAAACGTGTCTTATCTGCGTGAGAGGATAAAGATAAGTGGTTGCACATTTGAATTCAAATCAAATTTGAATTCAAATGCAAAACCAACTCATCCCTATCCACTTGTGCATGAGAAGAGAAGGGGCGTGAGTTGATTTGTATGTGGAGAGTTTACACGAGAAATATTTTCTCATGTAAAATATAGGGCGCACAAGATAAGACCATGGCGCATGGATTAGTTGGTTGCTCATTCAAATTCAAACTTTCTTTTGAATTTGAATGGCCAACCAACTTATTTTTATCTAGATATTTGGCACACAAGGGTGGGCGTGGGATGGCTTCTGCGTGGAGAAAATTCATGAGAAGTTGCTTCTCATGAATTTAAATATGCATAGAAGAAGTGAGGTGGCGCAGGGAGAAAAGTCAAGGTGGTTTGAACCTAATTGAGCCAACCTAATCTAAATAGGTTAAGCACAATTAGAATAAATTAAATCCAATTTAATTAGGCTCAATAAAATCTTAATCAAATTAAGAATTAACTAAACCTAACTCCTGATCAAATCAGAGACTAAACCACCTTAGCGATTAGGTCAATATTTAACCTAATCGGGTCAATCCAAACTGAATCAAATTCAATTGGACTTGATCCAAAAATAATTACTCAATCAAATTGAGTTAATTAGCGATCAAATCATTAATTAAATCTCTCATAAATATTGAGTCTAAATCCGATGGACAATCAGGCATCAGAGACCATCGATATGAAACCCTGATCAAAGAGTTCAAATTTCAAATTCAAAATTTAAAATTCAAAATTTTGACCCCGGTACCCAAAATGTGTGGAACTCATGATCAGAGAATCCTAATTCTCAATCATAGAGTTCCAGACACATAAGACTCATAATTAGCCATATGATCAGAAAGGAACCACTAATGTGTGCGACCTCACAGGTTCGAACCTAAGCCGGTAGCACAGGAACCAATTTCTATACTAATCGAAGTGACCATCTAGCAATGGTACCCGATGATCGGATAGGTCGAATAATCGCAATCGCAACATTCAAAACCTACGTGAATATGGTTACCGTATAATTCATCCCTTTTGACCCCTGTGTTTAGGACGACTCAGGGTTAAACTGTCAACCCTGATGATATCATCCGAATCGTGCTCAACTCAATTAGTCTTGTGACTCCTCACTAGGACTACCCTGGCCAAGATTTTGCTAAATTGAAACACGACTGTACACAGCTCTTAAACTGGAGTGGTCAATCCCATCTTGACACACGCACCGACAAGTCAAGTACTTGACTACACCCAGCAACCTTCCATCATTGAATTAAAAATTAAGGTAGTCCAGTGCCTAAGTGCAGTGAGTTGCTTGCAAGTCACCGTGGCGGTCTCAGGTCGGAGGGACATTTATACCCATATCCCATCGGAGCAAATCTTGACAGCAGAAATAGCTCCGGAGTTGGTCACGTTCAGTGCAGATGTACCATTATATCTCACCTGTATGCCATACCAGTGTCTCTACACTCTTTGGTTATGAGGACAACCAACCCATATGGCACACAACGATCTATGCTCGATAAACGTTGTCGTCCTTGGTAACAACGTATCATTTGGTCGCGAACATGTTTAAGGACTAAGCGACAAATCCTCCTTTGTCGAGTCTAAATAGTCCTAAGGACTTCACCACAACACAGGAGTTCATTAGAAGATGAAACATTTGTGATGAAAAAATATCAAAATAACTTTTATTTATTTATAATTCATGTACTAATACAAAAGGAGCACAACCGTCAACAGGCTGACGATTGGCTTTGGGATACTATTCCCAACAATCTCCCACTTGGCCTAAAGCCTATCGGTGCAGTATCTAATACCCATCTTCGACTTGTAGTCGTTAAACTTCTTCACCGTAATGGCTTTAGTGAATGGGTCGGCCAGGTTCTCCTTCCTGTCGATCTTCTGAAGGTCGACGTCACCTCGATCCACGATCTTCCGGATGAGATGGTAGCGGCGCAGAATATGCTTCGTCCGCTGGTGTGCCTTTGGTTCCTTCGCCTGAGCAATGGCTCCAGAGCTGTCGTAGTAGAGCAGAACTGGACCAATAAGGGAGGGTGCTACTCCGAGCTCGGTGATGAATTTTCTCAGTCACACTGCTTCTTTGGCAGCATCTGATGCAGCAATATACTCTACCTCGCATACTGAATCAGCCACAGTGTGCTGTTTAGAACTCTTCCAGCAGACAGCCCCACCATTAAGGGTAAAAATAAATCCTGACACACTCTTGCTATCATCGCGATCAGACTGAAAACTAGAGTCTGTAAACCCTATAAGTCTCAAGTCCGATTCACCATATATAAGCCACTGGTCCTTAGTATTTCTTAAATACTTCAGGATGGTTTTAACAACCTTCCAGTGATTCTCTCCTGGATCAGATTGGTATCTACTCACTACCCCTAGTGAGTATGCCACATCTGGTCGTGTACATGTCATGGCGTACATGATAGATCCCACTGCCGAAGCATATGGAATCCTACCCATACGCTCTCTCTCTTGAGGTGTTGTCGGACAATCCCTCTTCGAGAGAGAATTTTCATGGCCTATCGGTAGATAGCCTTTCTTGAAATTTTTTATGCTGAACCTTTTCAGCATAGTATCAATGTACGTAGACTGGGATAAGCCAAGCAACTTTTTGGATCTATCCCTATAGATCCTCATCCCTAGGATGTAGGAAGCTTCTCCCAGATCCTTCATGGAGAACTGTGACGATAGCCAAATCTTTATTCCCTGTAATGCAGGGGCATCATTCCCGATTAAGAGAATGTCATCCACATATAATACAAGAAATACTACTACTGGACCATTAGCCCACCTATAAATGTAGGGCTCTTCTCCATTCTTAACGAAGCCATACGTTTTGATCGTCCTATCAAAACGTATGTTCCAACTCCGAGATGCCTGCTTAAGTCCATAAATGGACCTCTGTAGCTTGCACACCTTAGACTCATCTATAGATGTGAATCCTTCAGGTTGTATCATATACACCTCTTCGTCCAGCTCTCTGTTTAGGAAAGCTGTCTTCACATCCATCTGCCAAATTTCATAGTCCAGATGGGCAGCTATTGCAAGCATAATCCGAATGGATTTGAGCATTGCCACAGGAGAAAATGTCTCATCATAGTCTATACCATAACGTTGACGATATCCCTTGGCAACCAGACGGGCTTTATAGGTCTCCACCTTTTCGTCTGCACCCCTCTTCCTTTTGAAGACCCACTTACACCCTATGGGTTTTACTCCTTCGGGTGGGTCAACCAATGTCCACACATCGTTGACCTTCATGGACTCCATTTCGGATTTCATGGCCTCTAGCCATTTCTCAGAGTCAGGTCTCTGCATTGCATCCATATAGGTGATCGAATCCTCATCGTTTTCATCAAGTTCGACAGGATCACCATCCCAGACCAAGAAACCATAGTATCTGTCCGGTTGATGTGGTACTCTACCAGACCGCCTTAAGGGTGCATAATCAATGGGCTCCGGATCTGATCTAATCAAATTCGGTTCAGGTTCAGTAACATGTGTCGGTTTTTTCACCTGTCGAACTTCGTCAAGTTCGACCTTAGAGGCAACAGTTTTTTTACTAAGGAACTCCTTTTCTAAAAAAATTGCTTTAAGGCTGACAAACACCTTTTGCTCATCAGCAAGGTAGAAATAATACCCTTTGGTCTCTTTTGGGTATCCTATAAAATTACACTTGTCAGACCTAGGTCCAAGCTTGTCTGTAATTAAACGTTTAACATAAGCCGGACACCCCCAAACCCTAAGGTGCGAGAGTACTGGCTTACATCCTATCCATATCTCATATGGCGTTTTGGCTACAGACTTACTCGAACTCTATTTAGAAGGTAACAAGCCGATTCGAATGCATATCCCCAGAGGGAGATCGGCAGACCAGCAAACCCCATCATGGATCGAACCATGTCTAACAGGGTCCGATTCCTCCTTTCAGACACACCATTATGCTGTGGTGTTCCAGAGGAGTCCACTGAGAGAGAATCTCATTCTCTCCTAGATACGTCAGAAACTCATTGGAAAGGTATTCACTTCCTCGATCAGATCGAAGAGTTTTAATATACCTCCCAGTTTGTTTTTCTACCTCATTTCGGAATAGTTTGAACATTTCAAATGATTCCGACTTATGCTTCATTAAATAGACATACCCATACCTAGATAGGTCGTCTGTGAAGGTTATGAAGTAGAAAAATCCACCTCTTGCACTTGAGCTCATGGGTCCACATACATCAGAATGTACCAGACCTAAGAGTTCACTGGCTCGCTCACCTTTTCCAGTAAAAGGTGACTTGGTCATCTTCCCAAGAAGATAGGACTCACAGGTTGGAAGTGATTCACAATCATTAACTTCAAGAATTCCTTCTTGAGCCAACCTGTTTATCCTGTTCTTATTGATATGACCTAGCCTACAGTGCCAAAGGTAGACTTCTGACGCATTATCTATTCTAGAGCATTTACCGAAGTTTTGAACCACATTAACAGGCTGTGATAGTAAGTAAATTCTATTATTTAATTATCCAATAAATATTGTAACACCATTCAAAATGATATTGTAAATATTTTTTTTTATTAAAAAATCATAACCGTACATGGCCAAAAGGCCTACAGAAATAATATTTAATAAAAAACTTGGACAATAGTGACATTCACTCAGAATTACATTACGAGAATTGATTACAAGACTCATGATTCCTAAAGCTAGAACTGGAACTTTGCTTCCATCTCCAACGTTCAGGAACCTCTCGCCTTCATCAAATCTCCTACTGACCTGCAGACCCTGCATCGAATTACAAATATGATAAGGGCTTCCGGTATCCAATACCCAGGCAGTAGTATCACAAATCGAAAAGTTGCAAGGAGTTATCATATAATTACCTTGCTTCTTCTTTGGCCTGTTCGGGTCCAGGGAGGCAATGTATTGAGGACAGTTCCTCTTTCAATGCCCCTGCTTCTTGCAAAAGAAGCACTCCGTCTGGTTCTGATCGTGCTTGACCCCTCCCACTACATTCACCGACTCCTTATGGAGTTGGTGATCCTTCTCAAAGTTCTGCAGCAACCCCAACAATCCGTGGTAGTTTACTGTAGGCTTTGTCATTCGAAAATGAGTAAGGAATGGGAGGAAGGACTTGGACAAGAAATTAAAGATCACATCCTTACCGAGCTGCTCGTGCAGAGGAAAGCCCAATTTGCTTAGGTGCTCAATCATCTCGATCATGTACAGTACATGATCAGTGACTGAGGCCCCATCCCTCATCCGAGCATTGAAAATGGCACAACTAGTTTTGTGCCTTTCAACATCGTCAGGCGTGCCAAAGGAGTCGTTCAACATTTGAAGCATCTCCTGTGGCTGGGTGTTCTCAAACTTTCGACTGAACTCGTCATTCATTGCTGCCAGCATAATACATCGAACGGTGGTGCGGTCATTGAGCCACTTCAAGTAAGTGTCTCGGATCGCCTTACTAGCATTCGGAGCTGGCTCCTCAGGTGCTGGATCCGTTACTACATAAAGGATCCGCTCATGCTCAAGGACGATTTTCAATTTTCGATACCAGCTATCGAAATTGGATCCCATGAGCTTGTCATTATCTAATAATGACCGGAGTGACAGGGTAGTGGCCATAGCTGCATAAAGAAAACGAGACCTCTATTAGTACATAAATTAATACTAAAGACTTGGACTTTAGTCTAAAGTTTTTTCCAATATTTTTACGAACTGGTAGCCTCATCCTCCAATTCGAGGAATTACTTTAATTCCTTAATGGGTACTAGAATCCACACAGACTACACACGAGCCCAACTTTGGTTGGTCAACCCATGTGCATCTATGGGTAGGTTCTTAACCAGTTATTTCTCTAAACAACTTCTAGTAATTGATTTTGTCCCAGAACCTAATCAGTAGGCTTTGGCCTCCACTGAAAAGATCTGGTTAGGTCCAACCATTAACATGACTTAATTTAGTGAATCGGACCAATAAATGATCAGGCCCGACTTTGACCGGCCAACCTAACCACCATCAGAAAGACTCAATCAAATTATCATATTATGAATAATAATTCCATTAGCCAATGAGCACCAGGCCTTTGGGCCTCCAATGATCATTGAACTAATAGACTCATTATCACTCACTTAATGGGAGGCTATGACTTAGTTATCATTATAACTTAATCATTTTAGGGACCTAATAATTTTGAGGATTTTATTAAAGAATAGTAGAGAAGAAATCATCCAGCCAATTTCAATCCTCCCACTGACTTCATCAAGTCAGATTAAAAAGGATTTAATTAAAGCTGGCATTAGGAGCACCTAAATCAGTCACACTGATTTACCTAATGACATGGGTGAGTTCTAATCACCAAGTGATCTAATCAAAATCTAACTTACCAGATTGGCCAGGTAAGTGAGATCAGTGGTGGGGATTTGCCATTAACTCGTCAATGATCGAATCAATGCGAGTAGCTCCCGCTTAAGAACCACTGGTCAAAACTGCCGAACTTACCTTAGACACCAACCGGTTCATTAGTTTTAATTTTGATCAACTTAGTAAATAGGGCTCCACCGCGTAGCCATGAATTAAGTCCATCTTGGTCTAGTTAAAGACATGGACCCATTCAACTACAACTATTGAAGTTGAGTCTAGAGTATCCTTGACCTAATCTAATTCAACTTTTGATTAGATTTGACCAATTACTCTATTTAGTCCATTTTTTAAGCTAACCTTAGGTCTAACCCAATAATGGACCTAATTCATCTAACCCATTGACCCACAAGTTTATGCAATTGTCTTAGGTCTTAATTCATAATTCTAGACCTACTAGACAACACTTAATTCTTTTAATTAAGTACTTGGGCTGATGGGTCAGGGTTTGGTATTTCGAAAATAATTTTTAAATTTTGAAAGATTTTATTTTTTGTTCACCAAATGTATTGACTCATTTCACAAACGGGTCAGCATAATTCATAAACAGCAATCCTATTGCTCATTTCATAACAGAAAATAACTCAAAATAAATCATAAATTTTTTTTTAGATCTAATCTAATACATTCATGATAAATTTTATAATTAAGTCCTTTCGCTGCTTCATCGGCATGGGATATAATTGCATCGGCACCCCTACCGCCATAGGAGACCCCATCGAATGGGAAGAGAGAGCCTTTAAACCCTACTTTTCTCCTATGACCGGACCGCCATGGCAACCAACCCAATTAGATTACTTGCTACTTGGATCAAGTATATCTAAATATACCAATTTCAAAATTTAAATTTTAAATTTTAAATTTCAAATTTCAAATTTCAAAATTTAAATTTCAAATTTGAGATTTCAACCAAATTTTAAATTTCGAATTTCCAATCTTTGAATTTTAAATTTTGAATTTTAAATTTCAAATTTCAAATTTCAAATTTTAAATTTCAAATTTCAATTTTTTTTGAATTTTAAATTTAAACTTATAGATTACACCTTAATCTACGCATGCATATGTATATCATATTCTAGAACCTGGCTCTGATACTATTTGTAGCGAAAATTTAGTGCAGGGGCAAAATGATAATTTTAAAACCTTTTCAAAATTACTATTTTACAGTAGAATTATTAATTAATCTCATTAATTAATACTAATTAATCTTACACTAGGATCTAAATATGATACAATAGCATGCATTTAAATTTGAAATTCAAATTTGAATCAGTAAACCTTTTACAGTACTGTGTTCAGAACACATCACCTTTTGTGGGTAGTCGATCACCGCAATCTGATCACCGTCGGGGGGCTCTGATCATCATGTTATAGCCACACAAATGTCTGACCTCTGCAGATCATCCACACGAAGCTCCCGTCTGATCAGCTCCTCACGAATGCTAGTTTGTGATTTCACCCTTTCGATGGCAGATGTTGATCGAACTCCTTCGATCAATGTGTGCTGACTCCTCGGATGCTCCAGATCATTTGCATGGTTGCTTGAGAGGCTAATGGATCTCTCTTTAAAATTTGGTGGACTCACGACACTCGTGGCACACCAATCTCACTTCCCAAACCCTAGGTAGAAACCCTAGGGTACACACTAGAAACCCTGCGCTCAATTTTCTTTCTTTTCTTTTTTTTTTCTCTCGGAAGGTTTTGGACCTTCACCTTGCGCACAAACTTTCCTCATGCCCCAAAGTTTCTCTCTTAAAAATTTTTACGCACGTCCCACCTTTCTCCTCTTTTTAAAACAACGTCGAACGTGTCTTATCCGCGTGAGAGGATAAAGATAAGTGGTTGTACATTTGAATTCAAATCAAATTTGAATTCAAATGCAAAACCAACTCATCCCTATCCACTTGTGCGTGAGAAGAGAAGGGGCGTGAGTTGATTTGTGCATGGAGAGTTTACATGAGAAACATTTTTTCGTATAAAATATGGGGCACACAAGATAAGACCATGGCGCATGGATTAGTTGGTTGCTCATTCAAATTCAAACTTTCTTTTGAATTTGAATGGCCAACCAACTTATTTTTATCCAGATATTTAGGACACAAGGGTGGGCATGGGATGGCTTCTGCGTAGAGAAAATTCATGAGAAGTTGCTTCTCGTGAATTTAAATATGCACAGAAGAAGTGAGGTGGCGCAGGGAGAAAAGTCAAGGTGGTTTGAACCTAATTGAGCCAACCTAATCTAAATAGGTTAAGCACAATTAGAATAAATTAAATCTAACTTAATTAAGCTTAATTAGGCTCAATAAAATCTTAATCAAATCAGAAATTAACTAAACCTAACCCCTGATCAAATCAGGGACTAAACCACCTTAGCGATTAGGTCAACATTTAACCTAATCGGTTCAATCCAAACTGAATCCAATTCAATTGGACTTGATCCAAAAATAATTACTCAATCAAATTGATTTAATTAATGATCAAATCACTAATTAAATCTCTCATAAATATTGAGTCCAAATTCGATGGGCAATCAGGCATCAGAGACCATCGATATGAAACCCTGATCAAAGAGTTCAAATTTCAAATTCAAAATTTAAAATTCAAAATTTTGACCCTGATACCCAAAATGTGTGGAACTCATGATCAGAGAATTCTAATTCTCAATCATAGAGTCTCAGACACATAAGACTCATAATCAGCCATCTGATCAGAAAGAAACCACTAATGTGTGTGACCCCGCAGGTTCGAACCTAAGCCGGTAGCATAGGAATCAATTTCTGTACTAATCGAAGTGACCATCTAGCAATGGTACCCGACGATCAGATAGGTCGAATAATCGCAATCGCAACATTCAGAACCTACGTGAATATGGTTACCGTATAATTCATCCCTTTTGACCCCTGTGTTTAGGACGACTCAGGGTTAAACTGTCAACCCTGATGATATCATCCGAATCGTGCTCAACTCAATTAGTCCTGTGACTCCTCACTAGGACTACCCTGACCAAGGTTTTGCTAAATTGAAACATGACTGTACACAGCTCCTAAACTGGAGTGGTCAATCCCATCTTGACACACGCACCGACAAGTCAAGTACTTGACTACACCCAGCAGCCTTCCGTCATTGAATTAAAAATTCAGGTAGTCCAGTGCCTAAGTGCAGTGAGTTGCTTGCAAGTCACCGTGGCGGTCTCAGGTCGGAGGGACATTTATACCCATATCCCATCGGAGCAAATCTGGACAGCAGAAATAGCTCGGAGTTGGTCACGTTCAGTGCAGATGTACCATTACATCTCACCTGTATGCCATACCAGTGTCTCCACACTCTTTGATTATGAGGACAACCAACCCATATGGCACACAACGACCTATGCTCGATAAACGTTGTCGTCCTTGGTAACAACGTATCATTTGGTCGCGAACATGTTTAAGGACTAAGCGACAAATCCTCCTTTGTCGAGTCTAAATAGTCCTAAGGACTTCACCACAACACAGGAGTTCATTAGAAGATGAAATATTTGTGATGAAAAAATATCAAAATAACTTTTATTTATTTATAATTCATATACTAATACAAAAGGAGCACAACCGTCAACAGGCTGACGATTGGCTTTGGACACTATTCCCAACACGAACCTCCAGCAAAAGAAGCATGCACACCTGACCTAGGCTAAAGTAGAGTCATCCCGACCATCAAAAATGCTAAGGGCAAGGAGTCCATCTTGACGCTATAGTAGCTATTTCTCATGCTCCAAAGCCTACAAATCCATTTTTAGTGATGTTAACTTAGATTAGAGGGTGTCTAAGCTATTATTAAAGTAAGAAAACTTAAGAAAATAAAGGAATACATAAGAAAGGACTTAGATTCATTTGAAAAATCTATTCAACCTTCAAGTGAGCTTTAAAGAAGCTTTACTCCATTCCAACACTACAAGAAAATGGCCTTTTTGTGATGATATTTTTTATGACAAAAATTTTTCCATCACAAATAAAATTATTTGCAACATAATATAATTTTCATTGAGAAAAAAAATATTTACGATGATTTCATTATTTCATCGCTAATAAAGAATATTAGTGATAAAAAATAGAGTTTCATCGTAAATAAATATTTATTTTCAATGATTTTTTATCATAAATAATAAAATATTATTTCAATTTTAAATATCTAAATATTAGTGATAAAAATATTTTCATCATAAATAATTCAAATTTTTACGATGAAAAATACTTTTTCATTGTAAATAACCTTTATTTACGACTAAAAATTTTCATCACCAATATTTGAAGAAGAATAAAAAATTTAAAATATCAAATATCATAGATTATTTATGATGTAACTTTTCATCAGAAATAATTTAATTATTTATGATGAAAATACTATTTATGTCGCAAATAAGCCTTATTAACGATGAAACTTTTCATCGTTAATATTTAAAAAAGTTAAAAAATTTAAAAATTAAAGATTATTTATGATGAAATAAAATATATCATAGATAACATAAATATTTATGATAAAAAATAATTTTTTTATCACCAAATATTGGTCATTTACGATGAAAATTTTCATCACTAATATATAAAAAATAAAAAAATTTAAAAATTCAAAAGGTAAGCTATTTGTGACTAATAAAAATATTACATCATCAATAATTGATAATTTATAATAAACTACCTTCATCATAAATAATTAAAAATTTAAAAATTTAAAAATTATAGAATATTTATGATGAAAATTTTACGTCATAAATAATCAACTATTTACAACAAAAATTTTATTTTCCATCAAAAATCACTATTTATTTACAATGATTATTTTTTATCATTAATATGTAAAAAATAAAAAAAATAATTTTCAAAAATGACAGTATTAGGGACGTAAAAAATTTTCATCATAAATCATTAAGCGCATTTATGATGGAAGAAGGTTTTTCTGTCACTAATATACCTATTTTAAAAATTTAAAAATAAAAGATAATTTGTGATAAAAATTTTTAATCATAAATAATCTACTATTTATGATGATAAATTGAATAACCATCATAAAATCATTGCTTATTTATGATGTAAACCTTTCGTCACCAATATTTAAAAAATAAAAAAATTTAAAAATTTTAAAACTAAAATATTAGCAATGGAATAAAAGATTTCCATTGCTAATGACTTTTTTAATGATGAAAAATTTCATTTCTAATATTTTAAAAATTTTCAAAAATTTAAATTTTTTTTTATTAAAGGATGTTTAGATATATTATAGTAAATTTTTTTATATTTATAAAATAAATATTAGATAGTTTTTAAAAAATAATATGTGTACAAAAAAAGTATGTAGAATATTAAGATAAATATGTAGTAATATAAAAAAAGTAAAATTTAAAAAAATATTAAAAAAATTCTTAATTTTTTAATAAAAATTTAATTAATTCTAATTTAGGATCTATTTGAATGGTTGGATCCAAAATATTATGAAACTCAAAAATCAATCCTAGATAATGGTAAAATAGGCCAAGCTCAGCTTATAATTCTGAATATTTGATGGTTGGCTCATGCATCTCATAGAATTTTAAGCTCAACTATCTAAACAAATACTTAATTGGATTCAAAGTTGCAAGCCACAAGCACATGCTGGTCACTTCAAGGTCTAGATGGGATCATCCAACCCACATTCATCTGATTATACACAATTTAAAATACTAGGGATCTAATCAAAACTTTAATCTGAAAAATCCCAAAATGATGATCTGGTTCCTTGTCTAATTCATGGTTCCGAAGCTTAGAAAAATACCTACATTAAGCATAAACAACAGAACAAGTAGCCAAGATAAACAACACTATCTCTGATAAGATTTTAGTTAATAGTAGGCATGGCCGATTAAGGTGGAGCTATGTTATGGAAGATGATAGCATCATTACCTCAGAAGGACAACAACATCTGAAAATTATCTTCTGCTGCCGATGCTCTTGAACATCAAAGCTGGATCCTGGAAAAAAAGTTTTACATTTATAATTGCTTTATTCTATCCATCTCCATCTTATTTATAATGTAAAATTTGGAGATCTCAAGCTGTATGCTTTAATATTATTCCTCAAAATTTTTAAATATCCTCATATCTGTCAACCATTAGAACTTTTTGAAATTTCCGCAATATTTAAAAAAAATTAATGTAATTTTTTTAAAAAAATAAGAATTTCTTTTTTCAGTAATTATTAACGATGAAAAAGACTTTCCGTCATTAATAATATAATTAACGATAAAAATTTATCATCATAAATAACTTTTTTATTGAAAAAACTTTTTTTATCGAAAAATATTTTGACAAAAACTATTAGCGATGGAAAGTTTTCATCATTAAAAATTTATTAGCGACAATACCTATGATTTCATCGTAAATAATATTTTTTGGAGGGGGATAATTTATTCAGCGAGAAATTTTTTTTTTTGGTGAAAATTGTTAGCGATGAAAAATAGTTAC
This sequence comes from Elaeis guineensis, assembly GCF_000442705.2. NCBI lineage: Eukaryota > Viridiplantae > Streptophyta > Magnoliopsida > Arecales > Arecaceae > Elaeis > Elaeis guineensis. Next base: position 133,309,024 of record NC_025993.2, read on the forward strand.
ATCGTCAATAACATTATTAGCGATGAAAATTTTTTTTTATCATAAATTATTTTTTTATTTAAATTATTAGCAACAAAAATTTTTATTAGCGATGAAAATTTTCATTGCTAATACATTGCGTCTCGTCAAATCCCATCTGAAACCCATTTTCTTCCCCGATGCCACCCCCCCACTGTGCTTTTGCATGCTCCCCCCCCGCATCCCCCTCTCTACTCTGCCCCCTCTCCAGATCGTCGAGTTCACCGTCATTGCCATCCTCGATCGCCGTCGCTGTCGTAATCGCGTCTGCCGATAAGGTAAGCTTTTGTTTTTTTAGGGGGGTTTCTCGGGCACCGATGGGCCGTCGGGGATGGGGGAGACACCGGCGGGGATGGGCCGGGCCGGCGGCACCTACGTCCGCCATCGATAATCCATCTTTATTTTTTTTATTCTTTTATCAGGCCACCGAGCCGACGTGGACAGTGCCGAGGCCTGGTCAGGCCGGCATGGATGGGTGGCCCGGGTCGGGCTTGGTTGAGCCAGTGTGGACGGGGCTAGGGCCGGCGGGCACGGGGATGGGATGGGTGGGCCAGGGCTGGCGAGCATGGGGACAGGGATGGGTGGGCTGGGTCGGGCTGGGGTGGATGGGTGGGACGGGTCGAGTCAGGTCGGGGAGGTGCGGATGAGGCTGGGGTGGGTCGGGGGGGATGGGGCAAGAGCCGGGTTGGTCCAATGGGCCAGGCTGAGCCAGGTCGGGTCGGGTCAGGTTGGGGCGGGTCGGGCCGGGTCGGGTCGGGTCTAGTCCGGGTCGGGTCGATTCTGGGTCGGGCTGGGGCCTCCTCGGATGGGTCCGAGGATGGGGCCAGGTCGGTCTGGTGGGGCAAGTCAGGTCAGGTCGGGCCGGGCCGGGGCGAGTTGGGTTGAGTCGGATCTGGGTCGGGTTGGTTCCGGGTTGAGCCGGGCCTACAGGGATGGGTCCGGGTCGGGTCGTGGCCGGTGGGGCTGGGGCCAGGCCGGCATGGATGGGATGGGGACGAGGCGAGCTGGGCTGGGTCGGGCGGGTTGGGTTGGGTCGAGTCGGGCCGGCGTGGAGGGGGATGCATATTATTTAATTAATTATTTGATTAATTATATTTGTTGCATATTATTTTTTAGTGTTACTACTGAAATTATTTAATTATTTGATTAATTATTTTTTTCACTAACACAATACACATTGCTGTTACTTGTTACAATTTAATTATTTTATGTGCTATTTTGTATGCTGCTGAAATTATAAATATAAAAAGTATTTCTATTTTATAGAAAACTCAATTAAAATTTTTGATGAAAAAATTTCAATATGAAGTTATTTTTTTTTGATAAATTAGAAATCCATCTTCGAATGCATGTTCAAAGATGGTAGTTAAATTGCATTAAGCTGTAGATTTCTATTCAAGAGTCGATCTTCATCGAGATCGAATTTTAGATATCCCATTTTTGGACTTTTTGAGAAAATAATAATATTATTATTGTTAATAGTTGATATTTCATTTCATTATGTGGTATTCAGTAGTTATCTATCCATTGTTCTCCGAATATATGATGAATAGGGTGCGTAGGCACCATATCCACATTGAAGGATCTAAAGTATCGAGGTAATTGATATGTTGTACAAAAAATAACATCTAGAGGCATATATGACATACCAACCCAATTAGAGATGGATAAAAATTCAGATTTACATAAAAAGAAAGCTTTTCAGCAAGAAGAACAAACATTAGCCGAGTTTTTGGTTGATGAAGAACTTGTAATGGCACCTTTGAATAGGGCTGATCTACCGTCCAACGAAGTTAAAGCTAATTTTGTATTTAATCTTGATGAGTCGGAGGGCGACGATCAGTTCATAAATGACGATGAGATAGAAGACAACACATATATCGATTATTATGATTCGGAGGAGGATCTACACATCAAAGAAGATACGAATATTGATGAGTAGATTTATATTTTTCGTTCAATCTTGTCTTGCAATAATGGTATATGATATAATTGTATTCATTAGAATGTTATTTGATTTCTACTATTATTATTTAATATTATATTTATTTATATCTTAATTATTGCAGATATGGCACTAGGAGACAGACGACGACGTTCGCATTCACTGTCTACCTCAAAGGTTGAGGCACCTTCACCGATCTCTGTTGCCGCACCGGCTCCACTATCAAAGGGTCGGGTCTCAGTGATATTATTATACTTTTTATAAAATAAAATTTGAATTTTTTATTTGAATCATACTAATGATTTATTTATTATTGTTTCAAGCCAGTCTTCATTGGTAGTGAGGTGAGGGCGAGGTCCATCAAAGAACCTCGCTCTAGAGCGTTAGAGATGCGAGCACCTGGGACATCGTCTCTGGATCGAGATACCAGCTAGCTACACCAGACCCATTAGGAGATGGTGCAAGTCATGGCAGACTGAGCTGGGTATCATATGCCGCAGTTATACCCTCGTGACGCTCTTTGATTGGTGTCATATTTTATCGGCTTAGAGAGAGATTTTCTACACCCACTTACAAGTAAAATAAATTATATTATGAATATTTAATTTATATAGTATTCTTCTAATATTTGTTATTGACAGGGTGTATTCGACATCATTGATTTTGAGGAGGATCGTGTGAGGTGAGCCATCAACACTCATCTATCCTTGCATTTCAAGGATTATCACCATCACATGCATCAGCATTAGTACCGGGTGGTGTAGGATCATGGGGAGGAGGCAGTACGGCAGCAGCCATATGACAGCATCACCATAGATGATTAGACTGCCATATATCGACAGTACGAGGATCTGGCATATCAGGTTACACATCTAATTTTTTTTTAGAGTTTAATGATTGAATCATTTATTCTTAAATTAAATTTATTATTTACTAATTTGATTGATAATTTTACAGAGACGATGTGCCCAAAATAAGGTGAATCGAGTGAGACAGACCGTGCCGCATTATAAGAGTTCGAGATCGTTCGCTCGTTACATGGAGCACATGATAGGTAATTTTTAATTTTTAATTAGTATATAATTCTCTAGTTATTTAAATTTTTTTTAATTAATTCTCAAATTACAGAGAGATGCTGAGAGAGATGAGCTTCCTGGTAGGATCGATATCTACCAACAGACCCACCAGCGACGGTCGGGAGAGTGGACGATAGGGAGCCAGGAGCTCTTTGTAAATTTTTTTAATTATTTTTTCATTCATAATCTAATTTTTATTAAAAAATTAAAATAACTCTAATTTTAATTTTTAGGATCATATGACAGACATGAGATCTCAGCCTATCCCTGAGGGCTCGACGGTACCGACAGATGATAAGATCTGTGATCAGATGCTCGGTACGAGACCTTATTATGTTAGGGGTCTAGGGTATGGGATCACTGCTCCCTCATCCTCACGCTCATCTAGGACTGACATCCATTCTGTGTACGAGATTCGATTGACGGAGGTGCAAAGACAGACTATCGAGGATCGACAGCAGGCTATCATAGATTGACAGTAGGTTGAGCACCAAGCTCAGGAGTTGGTTGCATACATCGATGAGTATCAGCAGCTTCAAATTCAGATGATGGAGTGAATGGCACAAATGGAGCAGACGATACAACTGATGAGGTAGTAGCAGGCCGATCCGAGCTCCGTCGAGCACTCCTCATCCCTAGCTCATTCTCCAGATGCCAATATTTGATAGCTTATTAATGTACTTTTTTTTAAATTTCAAACCTCTTCTAACTTTAATTTAATATAATAAAATAATAAAATTTATTTATTAATTTATTACATAAATTTTTTATTTTAATTTTTTTAATTTATAAAAAATATTATATATATAAATTAAAAATATATATTCATAAATTTTTTTAAAAAATATGACTAAATTATTAGTGATGAAATTATTCATGATGAAAGATTCATCACCAAAAATATTTTACTAACATAATTTAATTTTTTAATAAATATATAATTAATAGTGATGAAAAATTTTTCATCACAAATAATTATTAGTGACGTAAATGTTCATCGCAAATTGAATTATTTATGATGTAATTTTTTATCACTAATATTATTTAATTTTATTTTTTTAATTTTTTTTAAATTAATAGCGATGAAACTTTTTCATTGCAAAAAATATTTTTTGTGATGTAAACTTTTAGTTGCTAAAACTTTAGAATTAATAGAGATGAAAATATTTTTATCACTATTAATTTTTTATTTATTAGTGATGGTATAATTCATCATAAATATATTTTTTTATGATTAAATTTTTTTATCTTTTATTTTTAACGATGAAAAATATTTATCATAAATATCTTTTATTAGCGATAAATTTTTTTTCATCATAAAATATTATCAACGACGTGATTATTGATGATGAAATATTAGCGATGAAAATTTTATCGCTAATATATATTAGTGACGAAAATTGATTATTAGCGATGAAAATTTTTCATCGCTAACAACCTATTTTGTTGTAGTGCAACCACTTAACCAGCTATGCAATCAAGTTATTCTCAAGAGAAAGATGAAAGCATTCATTGCAAAAGCCCTCTAACCTCTCCTCTTACGCATCAAAGTCTCACTTCAGCTCATTAAAGGAGTTTGTGCTTGTATTTAAATTTCTACATTTACATATTTGTATTTTAAGTTTTGATAGGATTTGAAACTTGGGGGATAGGCTTATCCAAGCAATGAATTAGATTTGTACAAACCTAGGACTGGTTTAGGGGTAGGTTTTGATTAATGAGTTTGTAAAATCAACTGAATTTAGATTGTGATCTTACAAAATAAACTTGCTGTAATCTATTGATTATAGTAGAATTTTCAAGAAGGTTGCTTGGAGAGTAAATGTAGGTGTTGGAGATTGATATCAAACCACTATAAACCTCTTTATTTGTGTGTGTGATCTTGCTCTTAAGTTATTTACTTTCAACATTCATATTTCTACTTATTAATTCACTGCATACACATTCAAGTTCAGCATATTCTTGTTTAAGTTAGTGAAAGTTTTTGAAAATCCAATGCACCCCCCCATCCTTTTTAGATTGTATCTCTGGACAAGAAGTAGATATAGATAAAGATGCAAGTTCTCTTAAAAAGGAGATAAAGGACATGACACTAAAAAATCCTCCTTCTCAAGATCAAAAAGAAAAAAAAACTAGGTGAAGAAGATGAAATTGAAGAGATGCAAGAGCTTCTTTCATCAAAATAATACAGTACACATGATTTGCCAAAAGAATGGATGTATACTCATAGTCACCCAAAAGAATTAATTGTAGGTGATCCTTCTTAAGGTATTAGGACTAGAGCTTCAATTAGAAATGCATTAAATCACTTTACATTTGTTTTACATATTGAACTTAAACTATTCTCGAAGCTAAAAAGGATGTTAATTAGATTATGGCTATGCGAGAGAAACTAAATCAATTTAAAAGAGATGATATATGAAATTTAGTTGAAAAATTTAAAAACCATCATGTAATTAGAATAAAATATATTTTTAGAAATAAATTTGATGAGAAAGGCAACGTAATTAAAAATAAGGCTAGACTGATTGCACAAGATTACAATCAAGAAAAAGAAATTGATTTTGATGAAATCTTTGTACTAGTTGCTAGACTTAAGACTAATAGATTGCTATTAGAATTTCCACACTTCATAAATTTTAAACTTTTTCAAATAGATGTGAAAAATGCTCTCTTAATAAATATATTACGGAGGAAGTCTATATGGAACCACCATTTAATTTTGAAAATCATGCATTTCCAAATCATATTTTCAAGTTGAATAAAGGATTATATGGTTTGCAATAAGCACCAAGAGTATGGTATTATAGATTAAGTTTTTACTTAAAAATAATTTTTTTAAAAGAGAAAATATGGATATAACTCTATTTACTAAAAAAAATTAAATAAGATTTTAATTATTCAAATATATGTGGATGATATAATATTTGATGCTACTAATGAGCTTTTGTATGAAGTATTTGCTAAGTTAATGCAGGGAGAGTTTGAAATGAGCATGATGGATGAATTGATTTTTTTTTTTCTGACTCCAAATTAAGCAAACAAATGAGAGGTCTTCATAAACCAAAGTAAGTATATAAAGAATATCTTAAAAAAATTTAGTATGAAGAATGTCAGGGGTACGAGCATCTTTATGAGTTCAAATTATAAGCTTGATCAAGATTTAAAAGTTAAAGCTATAGATCCTAAGCTATATCGAGGTATAATTGGATCACGTATTTATCTATTGGTAGATCAGATATTATATTTAGTGTTTGCATGTGTGCACATTATCAATCAAATCCAAAAGAATCACATATTAGGATAGTTAAAAAAATATTTAGATATTTAATTGACATTCAAAATACTAAATTATGGTTTTCAAAAAAATCTTCTTTAAATTTAATTGGTCATTCAAATACTAATTATTGGCTATAGCATAAGTGATATCTATCAATTTCTAAATGTTAATTTTATCTTCTAATTTAGTAAGAAGCAAAATTCAGTAGCATTGTTTATAAAAAAAGCCAAATATATTATAGTTGGAAGTTGTTATGCTCAAGTATTATAAATCAAACAATAACTAGAAGATTATGGTATGACTTATTATAAAATTTTTATTAGATATGGTAATACAAGTGCCACTAATCTAACTAAGAATCTTATTTAGCACTCAAGATCTAAGCATATAGAAATTAGACATCATTTTATTAGAGATCATGTTCAAAATAGTGATACTATGCTTGAATTTGTATCAATATATAATCAAATTGCTAACATTTTTACTAAATATTAAATGAAGAAAAGTTCTATTTACTTGGAAAAGAATTAAAAATTTATGATCCTTTTAGTTAAATTGTCCTTCATGTAAAATTCTTGATTGACCAATTTGGTTTTGATTTATTTCTATGAATGTTTACTTTGATTTACTCTTGTTGAATTATGTATTTTGAATGTGCAAGAAATTGATTTTGATATGAATTATTTATTGGCATGATTGAATGCATCATTTCATAGAAAGTCATTTTTTTGAAACTTTTTCTATGCCAGACTGAACTGACTGACTAGAAACTTAGTCAACTAACCATTAGCTGACTACTTAGTGAACTAACCATTAGCTGACTAATCTGTTGGGTTCTGGCCATGCAGTGAAAAGTGATTTTAAAATTTTTTTAAAACACTCAAATCAATAGCTATATCAAATAAAACTATCAAGTCGAACCCAAAACCTTAGAATCACCTTACCGAACACGATCAAAGCAAATCCAAGCATGCAAAAAGATAGAATATTATACTTTAACTAAAATAAAAAAGTGGCACATTGGTATTCTCTACAAGACCTCAAGGTAGAAGTCCTCCAATGGTGATTCACATGAAAGTTGATCAAGGTTCTTCCCAACGGGTGCGCAACCGCAGCCTTATCTTCTTAAGAACACTACCAACTTCAAACTTGCATCACGATCGCACCAAAGCCCAGTTACTTTTAATCTTACTGTCAAAATGATAACAAGAAGACACTCTTCAGATGTCATATAATCTAGGATTTATTTTTTTGCTCTAACATATAAAAAAATCAAATCCTAGGGTACTTCAACAACACTTGCTGAAAATCTCACCACCCTTGTAGCAATTTTTGCCACTCAAATTTTTTTTTTCTCAAAATTTTTCAATTTTTTTATATTATTTTTACATCCCTTCTCTATATCTCATCCAAAAATTTTAGTCAGAAGCCATTTGGGGCATGCCCTATAAATAGGGGACCAGGGGACGTTACATGGGATGAAGGGCACCAATTTTTGGCGCTCCAACTTCCCATGCATGAAATAAATTCACTGAGTAAATTTTTGGTGATTCAGATACTTGGAGAAGAAGAACTCTTTCTTCTCTATGTGTCAATAAAATTTCATTAATTTTTGGCCTCAAAACATAAGATTTCTAATTTATCTTCTAGGATAATGCATTTAATAAAGAGCCTTCTTTAAGAAGGACTCTTTATTTCTCATGCTGATTTGAGGTGGGAGGCAATTATATTTTTGTATGGATTTTGGTGAATGTGGAGGAGTCCTTCTCCACTTGAAACTGATCTAAGTTGGATAAGGATCCAATCCAAATTGACCCAATCCCATTAGGTCAAAACCAACTGGTCTAGGTTAGCTCAAATACTTTGAACCAAACCAATTTGGGAACTTGGGTTCTTACAATGTGCTAGCATATCAAACTAACCCATAAAATTTATATTAAACTCTAATCAAATTAGATCAAGACTAAATATCAAAGTGTGTGATCCATTGGGTTCCAAATCTAGCCAGCAGTGAATCCGAACTTTCAACGTAATCCTAATCCGTTGAGATTAGGTTACCCGAAGAGTCCCAATCAACTTGAACTCTTTCAAATTGATTTCAAAATCAAATTCTTTTAATTTTTGTCAAGCCTACAAGTCAAAATTGACATTTAGCAATATGTCATGACCATCCAAAAGATTTAAAATTTTGATGAAAAATTATCAAAATATCCTTTAATGATAAGTTTCTATGTAATTCAATCTTTCAGTCAAACAACATCTTAGATGAGCTGTGGGTATGAAAATATATCAAACTCAATTACTTATCTTTATGTATCTCGATCTGAAGGTGATGATTCAATTAATGATATATTATCTTTTTTTTAATTATCACCCTGCTTTGGCCAAAGACTTCCAGAATCACCATCCTATGAGATCACATAGGATGTTTGCTCTCCTTATTAGGAATGACTGATCCCTTATTGATCACTCATAACCTTCATACATACTTCACCATATCCAGAACACCCCATCAAGGATCAGAGAACTAAGTTAGGTAGTGAACCAAAATATGGATCCATATACACAAGTTACCATGGTGACCTCAGGTCAAAAGATCACTTACACAACTCCCACTAGAGTATTATCAGTTGACATGTAAATAAGACTCCATCTGATTATTCTCTCATAGGTCAATTCAGTAAACTTATTCTCTAAGAGAACCCATATCCTTGTATTAGTGTCACCACACAAGAGGTTGTGAGATCAACCACCCTCATTTCTGAGCAAACATAGGACATGCCAGTCTTACTGGTATCATTGATTTCTGACTCAATATACCAATGATTAAGAATATTTTAGATCAGGGCTATCAAAAATTTAGGTCTCACTGGCATGATCTCATCACGGTCCTAAAACCATTGTCCAGACCAATAGGGTTCATTATAATCTTAAAATTAATAAGATGCAGCATATAATGAATCAAAAATATTAATTTTATTAATAATATTAATATCAATTATATGAGTTTGAAAGATAAATTACAATAAATACTCTATCACATCCCATATACGATTGGCTTGTAGGGCATAATTCTTTTAATCTCCCACTTACACTAAAGCCAATCATCCCTATACTTGATACCCATGCTATCAAGATGGCGGTCAAACTGCTGCATTCACAAGGCCTTAATGAACAGGTCGGCTATATAATTCTTGGTGTCAACATGCTCCACAATCACATCGCATCTTTCGACTATCTCCTGAATGAGGTAGAACCATCTTAGGATGTGCTTGGATTTATGATGAGATCTTGGTTCTTTGGCTTAAGCATCTACTCCAGTATTATCACAATAAAGAGGCACTAGTTGTTCAATCTCTAGAACCACACCAACTCTGTAATAAATTTTTTCATCCAGACGGCCTCCTTAGCAGCCTCACTTGCAGCAATATACTCAGCTTTAGTGATCGAGTTAGCAACAGTTTGCTGTTTGAAATTTTTCTAACTTACTGCACTACCATACAAGGGAATACATATCCAGATATCGATTTATTATCATCTGAATCAGATTGGAGACTAGAATTGATATAACCTTTCAGTTTTAAATCAGATCCACCATATATTAGAAAAACATCTCTAGTTCTTCTCAAATACTTGAGTATATTTTTCACAGCTTTCTAATGATTCTCCATGGGATCAACCTGAAATCTGTTTATAATGCTCAAGGCATAAGCCACATCAGACCTGGTACATAACATAGCATACATTATTAATCCTACTACTGAAGCATAAAGAATAGAACTCATTTTATTTTCTCTTCAAGTGTCTTAGGAGACATCTTCTTAGAGAGTTGTATGCCATGACCTATGGGTAAGTAACCTCTTTTACTTTCCTCCATGTTGAACCTCTTCAACACAAAGTCAATGTACCTAGATTGGGACAAGCCTATCATCTTTTTCGATCTATCCCTATAGATCTTTATACTAAGTATATATAGTGCTTCACCCAAGTCTTTCATAAAAAACTTTTGTGATAGCCAAGTCTTAACCGATTGTAACATCAGGATATCATTTTCAATGAGCAGTATGTCATCCACATACAAGATCAAGAAGATAATAGCACTCCCACTACTCTTCTTGTACACACAAGGTTCATCTATATTTTTGATGAAGCCAAATGATTTGACTGTCTCATCAAAATGGATGTTCCAGCTCTTTGATGCTTGCTTTAATTCATATATGGATCTATTCAGCTTGCATACCTGATTTGCTCTCTCACTTGAGATAAATCCCTCTAGCAGAGTCATATAGACTTCTTTTTCAAGGTTTCCACTGAGGAAGGCAGTCTTGACATTCATTGATATTTTTTCATAGTCATGGTATACTGCAATAGCAAGTATTATCCGAATAGACTTGAGCATGGCTACCGACGAAATTTTTTTTTCATAATCAATACCTTATTTTTGTCTGAAATCTTTTGCCACAAGTCTGGCCTTATAAGTCTCTACCTGACCATCTACTCCAATCTTCTTTTTGAAGACCCATTTGCAGCCTATTGGGGTCACACCCTCAGATGCATCAACCAACATCCAAACTTGGTTGGCATACATGAATTTTATTTCGGATTTCATGGCATTGAGCCACTTGTCAGAGTCACTACTCATGACAGCTTTCGAATAGATCATAGGCACAATATGGGTTGTGTTGTCATTCTCAATGACAAATCCATACCTGAGTGGTACATTACGCACTCTACTCTATTGGAAAATATGTCCCAAAAGCCAATCATCAAGCTGTTGACGATTGAGCAACCAAGTATGATAATTGATTTGTTAATAAATAAAATATATTTGATATTTTCATCATAAGCTTTCATCTTCTAATGAACTCCATTATTATGATGAAGTCCTTAGGACTATTTAGATTCGATAAAGAGAGAATTTATCGATTAGTCCTTAAAACTGTTCACGACCAAATGATAGGCTATTAATAAGGACGACAGCTTCTATCGAGCATAGGTCGCTGTAGGCTATATAGATTGATTATCCTCTTAATCAAGGAGTGTGGAGACACTGGTATGGCATACAGATGAGATGTAAGGGTACATCGTCAATGAACGTGACCAACTCTAGAGTATTCTGCTGTCGAGAATGTCTCTGATAGGATATAGATATAAGTATCCCTTAGACCTGAGATCACCTCAGTGACTTGCAAGCAACTCACTGTACTTTGGTACTGGACTAACTGAATTTCTAATTCAGTGATGGAAGGCTTCTGGGCATAGTCAAGCAGTTGTGAAGTCAGAGTGTGATCGAGATGGGATTGACCACTCCAAGAGTTAGAGAAGAATGAGTCACTGTATTTCAATTTAGTAAAATCTTGGCCAGGATAATCCATCAGATAGATTTGATATTTTGAAATATAATATGGACAACCTGATCAGAGTTGATAGTTAAACTCTAAGGTATCCTATGATCATTTTGGTCAAGGGGATGAATTATATGAAAACTATATCTGCATGGATTCTAAGGATGTTGTTCTACACATTCGACCTATCTGATCGTCGGGTACCATTGCTAGATGGTCACTTCGATTAGTGTAAAAATTTATTCCTATACTATCGACTTAGGTTCGAACCTATGAGGTCACACACATTAGAGTTCATGATCCGATCGGATGGTTGATCAATGATTAAGAATCATTCTAGGGTTAAATAATCAATACGATTGACATTTAACCTAGTGCAAGTATTGTAGGAGGATCGATTAGCAATTCGATTGCTAATTGGCTTAATTTGATTAAGTCAATGGATTGAGATTAAGTCTAATTGAATATGATTTAATTATATTTAATTTGGGCTTGATTGGATCAAGTCCAATTGGTTTGTTGGATAAGCCAAGTGCAAGGAAAAAACTAGTCCTAGTTCAATTAGGACTTGGGTCAACCTAATTTTTAATTTGATTAAAAAATTAAATCAGATTTAAATCTAATTTAATCTGATTAAATTAGATTATTAATTAGGTTAAGATCTATTTTAATTGGGTTGATCTAATTTTGGTTTGATTTGGTTTGAGAAACCAAATTAAAACAAGTCATAAGATAGAATCCTAGTAAGACTAGGATTCCACCTTGCACCACATAAGCCCCCCCCACGCCCTCTCTCTTATTCCACGCCAATCCCCTCTTATTTTGTGCAATAAAAGCCTTCTCCCTGATCTTTCCCACGTTCAAAAGGTTTTCTCTCTTCTTTCATACATGAAAAGTGGTTGTGGATCAAATCAAAGTAGGAATAAGTTTGGATTTCAAATTCTATGAGATAGAGTTTTAGAAATCCAAAACTCTTTTCTTTTTGCATCAAATTTATTCAGATTTTTTTTGAGATTTTTGTGGCTTTTAGGGCACACATTGTGCACCCTTTACAGGTAGTCCATGTATGAAAATAAGGAGGAGGCACCCAAGAGTTGGGCACCCCTTATCTTGCCATGTTTGGATAAGCCTTGACTAGGTATTTGACCTAGACAAGGACTCTATCATATCTCTCTCTATAAAATGAGTTTCTTCATGAAATATTTGGAGAACATAGAGATTTGAGAGATATTTAGGCTATCCAAAAATTAGAGAGAAAGACCTTTGGGTCATAGAGATATAATAGACACAAGACAGGGTGTCTAGGAGAGAGTAAAGAGAAGAAGAAGAGGGTCTTCTTCTAGGGTTGTTAGTTTCATCTCTTTCCTTCCTCCATCTTGAGTTTTCTGAGAGTGTCTCAGATCTAAAACTCCTCTTCCTAATTTTCATCTTTGGAAGAGTGTAAATCAAGAAGAAGGAGGTACCTGATCAACCATTGAAGTAAGATCAGCGCAGTACTAGCATACTATGTTGATTTCCTGAAGTAGGACTTCTGGTCAAGATTCGTGGGCTCGTGTGGATGACTCCTAGAGATTGGATGTGTGTGCGGTTTATAACATCATCCTTAAATCCAGATCAGTAAGGTTAGAATGTCTAACTTGCAAGGTAATAGATCTGATCTATTGTTTAATACATACATTAGATGTGGTATAGAAACATGTTGATATGATCAACATGTAGTTCATGCTCTATATATTTTAATTTTTAATTTAATACTATATAATAATCATGTAATAAAATTTTAGATCTAAAGATTTTTTAATTTTAAAAAATAAATTTTGATTTATTTTAGTCTTCTGCTACCTGATCTTGAAAAGTTTCAAGATCTAACCCTGAAACCTTAGATCTGGTTCCTTCAATTGATATCAAAGCCAGGTTGTTTATTACATGATTATTTATACATGCTTAGATTATCTCTTAGATTGTATCTAATTTATAATCTGATTATTAAATCTGAAATTAAAATTTTAGATCAATCACGAACTGCAAGGTTGTCTTGCTGTAAGGTTTATCCCTTGCAGTGTAAAGGTTGTCCTAGTTCGTGTAGATCTATCTTTAATCATAAATTTGTTAGATATGATCTAGATTAAATTTATAATTTATTAGATTTAAAAAATATTTAAATCTAAAATAAATTTTTTTATTAATAATTTTTGTGCAAAAAAATTATTGAAAGTTGAAATTATTTCAATTACATGAACCTGTTTAGATTAGATCTAAAGTAGTTTCATATTTATTTCATTTGCATTTTGATTATGAATCAAACATGCAATATGGTTGGTAGAACCATATTATAAAATTATTTTATAAATATAAAAATTATTTTTAAAAAGCCAAACCCAACCCTCAGCCCAAAACTTAATTAAGAATTAAAAAATTATTTGATTAGGTTCTAAGATTGTGAATTGAAGAACCTAAGACACAAACCATAACACATTGGGTTAATGGGTTAGTGAGAATTAGGTCCATTAATTGGGTTAGACCTATGGTTAGATTAAAGATGGACTTAATTAGAGAATTGACTAAATCTAATCAATTGTTGTCTTAGATTAGGTCAAGGATTCTCTAGATCAATTACAATAGTTGTAGTTGGTCAAGTCCATGTTTTTAACGAGAACTAAATGGACTTGATTCTTGGCTAAGCGATCTAGCATGAACTGTTAGGTTGATCTAATGAAACTAATTAAACCAGTTGGTGTCTAAGATAAACCAGACTGGTGGTTTTTAGTTGGGAGCTCGCTTACCGGGCCATTTTTGATGGTGTCTAAGGCAAGCTTTGGTTGATCCTCCCACTGATCGAACTTACCTGGCCTCTTGATGAAATTATATTTTGATCGGATCACTTGGCTATTCGAGCTGATCCATGTCAGCTAGATAAATCAGTGTGACTGATTTAGGTGCTCCTAGACCAGCCCTATTAATGGTCCCCCTTAAGCTGACTTGGTAAAGCCAGTGGAAGGATCATGATAAGATGGTTCATCTAACCTCATCCTCTAAATCATTTAAATCTTCTAAAATTATTAGATCCTTAAAATGATAAAGTTATGGAGATAACTGAGTCATAGCCTCCCATTAAGGTGTTTGATAATGAGTCCATTAACTCAATAATCATTACAGACCCAAAGTCTTGGTGCTTGTTGACTAATGAAATTATCACTCATCATATGATGACCTGAAAGTGTCTCTCTAATGGTGGTTAGGTGAGCCAACCAAAGTTGGGCTTAATCATTCGTTGGTTAGATGTACCAAGTATGGTCATGTTAATGGTTGGACCTAACTGGATCCTTACAGTAGAGGCCAAAGCTTACTGATTAGGTTTCTGGGGTAAAATTAAAATTATTAAAAATTATTTAGAGAAATAATTGGTTATGAACCTACCCTTAGATGTATATGGGTTGGCCAACCAAAGTTAGACTTGTGTGCAGTCTAAGTGGATTCTAGTACCCACTAAGAAATTAGGATAATTCTTCGAATTGGAGGTAGAGGCTACCAACTCAAATAAAATAGTGGAAGAAATCTTTTGATTAAAGTTCAAATCTTTAGGTTTAATGAATCAATTACTAATTAGGATATAGTTTTTTTTTTGTACAGATATGGCCACTTCCCTATCGCTCTGATCATTGTTGGACAATGATAAGTTGGTGGGATCCAACTTCGATAGCTGGTATCGAAAGTTGAAGATAGTCCTGGAGCATGAACAGATCCTATATGTGATAATGGATCCTGTACCTAAGGAGCCAGCTGTCAATGCACGTGGAATAGTCAGAGACACTTATCAGAAGTGGCTCAGTGATCGGACCACAGTGCGCTGTATCATGTTGGCTGCCATGAGTGACGAGTTAGTCATAGATTCGAGATAGCTCAGTCAAAGGACATGCTTCAAGTATTGGAGGATGTCTTTGGCACATCCAATGACGGGGAGAGGCACAAGACTAGTTATGCCATCTTCAATGTCAAAATACGAGATGGTGCCTCTATCATTGATCATGTATTGTACATGATCGAGCCAATGGAATGATTGAGCAAGCTCGGCTTTCCCTTGCATGAGCAGCTTGGGAAAGATGCAATACTAAACTCGCTGTCCAAGTCTTATCTCCCATTCCTCACTCATTATAGAATGACAAAGCCTGAAGTGAACTACCACGGGTTATTGGGATTGCTTCAGAACTTTGAGAAGGATCATCAACTCCACAAGGAGTCAGTGAACTTAGTGGGAGGTTCGTTTTCTGGTTCTCGATCCTTTAAAAAAGAAAAGAAGAACAAGAAGAAGAAAGTGAAAAAGGTGCAAGTTCAGGCTAGAACATTAGTGCAGGGCCAGACCAAAAAGATCAAGCTCGATAAGAGTCAAGTTGAATGCTTCTTTTGCAAGAAGTGGAGACACTGGAAGAAGAACTGTCCCCAGTACATTGCCTCCCTAGACCCGAACAGGTAGAGAAAGCAGCAAGTTGTTGCTGGACAAGGTATTTATATGATAACTCCTTATAATTTTTCTATTTATGATATAACTAACTGGGTATTGGATACCGGTAGCCCTTACCATATTTGTCATTCGTTGCAGGGGTTGCAGGTCAGTAAGAGATTCGAGCAAGGTGAGAGGTTCCTGAACGTTGGAGATGGAAGATCGATTCCAGTTCTAGCATTAAGAATTTTGAAACTTGTATTTGAATCTCATATCGTTGTTCTTAATGATTGTCATTTCTGTCCTAATTTTTTTTTAAATGTCATTTCTGTAGGCTTTCTGACCAAAAATGATTATGAAATTTCAATAAAGAAACAAGTTTGTAATATCATTATGAATGGTGTTACTATTTTTTGTGGATATTTGAACAATGGTGTGTATATGTTATCACAACCTGTTAATGTAGTTTATTCAACTGGAAAGCATCCTAGATTAGATAATATGTCAGATATCTACTTATGGCACTGTAGGCTAGGTCATATAAATAAGAACAGAATAAACAGGTTGACTCAAGAGAGAATTCTCGAAGTCAGTGATTGTGAATCACTTTCAACCTATGAGTCCTGTCTTCTTGGTAAAATGATCAAGTCACCTTTTATTGAAAAAGATAAGAAAGCTACTGAGCTCTTGGGCCTAGTACATACTGATGTATGTGGGTCCATAAGCATAAGTGCTAGAGGTAGATATTTCTACTTCATAACTTTCATGGATGATCTATCCAGATATGGATATATCTATATGATGAAATATGTCGGATTCATTTAAAATGTTCAAACGATTCTGAAGTAAAGTAGAAAAACAAACTGGAAAGAGTATTAAAACTCTTCGATCTGATCGAAGAGGGAAATATCTTTCTAGTGAGTTTCTCACATATCTAGGAGAGAATGAGATTCTCTCCCAATGGACTCCTCCAAGAACATCACAGCATAATGGTGTGTCTGAAAGGAAAATTGGACTCTGTTAGATATGGTCTGATCCATGATAGATTTTGCCAGCTTGCCGATATCCTTCTGGGGATATGCACTCGAATCGATCTGTTATCTGTTAAATAGGGTTTCAAGTAAGTCTGTAATTAAGACTTCATATGAGATATAGACACGGCGTAAGCCAGCACTTTTACATCTTAGGGTCTGGGGGTGCCCGGCCTATGTCAAATGATTAGTCACAGACAAACTTGGATCTAGGTCTGACAAATACACATTCATAGGGTAACCCAAAGAGACTAAAGGATATTTTTTCTACCATGCTGATGAACAAAAGGTGTTCATCAGCCTTAAGGCAATCTTTTTAGAAAATGAGTTCCTTGGTGAAGGAATCGTTGCCTCTAAGGTTGAACTTGATGAAGTTTAATAGGTAGAAGGACCGATATCAATAGCTGAACCTGAGTTGGATTTGATTAGATCAGATCTGGAGCCCAACGTATCTGTACTATTAAGGTAATCCGATAGAGTATCACATCAGCCAGACAGATACTACGATTTTTTGGTCCGAAACGGTGATCCCATCAAACTCAATGAGAATGATGAGGATCCGATCACCTATATGGATGCAATGCAGAGATCTGATTTTAAGAAATGGCTTGAAGCTATGAAATCCAAAATAGAGTCCATGAAGGTCAATGATGTATGGACATTGGTTGACCCACCTGAAGGGGTTAAACCCATTGGGTGTAAATGGGTGTTCAAAAGGAAAAGGGGTGCAAACGGAAAGGTGGAGACTTATAAAGCCCGTCGGTTGTCAAGGGGTATCATCAACATTATGGTATTAACTATGACGAGATATTTTCTCCTATGAAAATATTCAAATTCATTCAGATAATACTTGCAATAGCTGTCCATCTGGATTATGAGATATGGCAAATGGATGTAAAGATAGCTTTCCTGAATAGAGAGTTGATCGAAGAGGTGTATATGATACAACCTGAGGGATTTACACCCACAGATGAGTCCAAGGTGTGCAAGCTTCAGAGATCCATTTATGGTTTGAAGCAAGCTTCTCGGAGTTGGAACATGCATTTTGATAAGATGATCAAAACGTATGGCTTCGTTAAAAATGGAGAAGAGCTCTGCATCTATAAATGAATAAATGGTCCAGTTTGGTATTTTTAGTCTTGTACGTGGATGACATTCTCTTAATCGGGAATGACATCCCCCACTACAGGGAATAAAAGTTTGGTTGTCATCGTAATTCTCCATGAAGGACTTGGGTGAAGCATCCTATATCCTAGGAATGAAGATCTTTAGGGATAGATCTAAAAAGATGCTTGGATTATCCCAGTCCACGTACATAAACACTGTGCTGAAGAGGTTCAACATGGAGAATTCCAAGAAGGGCTATCTACTGATAGGTCATGGAATTTCTCTCTCTAAGAAGGATTGTCCGACAACTCCTGAAGAGAGAGAGCATATGAGTAGAGTCCCATATGCTTCAGCCGTGGGATCTATCATGTACGCCATGATATGTACAAGACAGATGTGGCATACTCACTAGGAGTAATGAGTAGATACCAATCTGATCCTAAAGAAAACCACTGAAAAGTGGTTAAAGCCATCCTTAAGTATTTGAGAAATACTAAGGACCAATCGTTGGTTTATGGCGAGTCAGATCTGAAACTTGTGGGGTTCATAGACTCCAGCTTTCAATCTGACCATGATGACAGTAGAAGCGTGTCGGGTTATATCTTTACTCTGAATGGTGAAGCTATCTGCTGGAAGAGTTCCAAGCAGCATACTGTGGCAGACTCTATTTGTGAGGTGGAGTACATCGCAGCATCGGATGCCGCGAAGAAAGCTGTGTGGCTGAAGAAATTCATCACCGAGCTCGGAGTAGCATCCTCTCTCGATGGTCTGGTCCTGTCCTACTATGACAGCACTGGTGCCATAGCTCAAGCGAAGGAACCCAAAGCACACCAGCAGACGAAGTACATTTTGCGCCACTTCCACCTGGTCTGGAAGATCGTAGATCGAGGTGATGACCTTCAAAAGATCGACGGAAAGGAGAACCTGACCGACCCCTTTACTAAAGCCCTGATGATAAAGGAGTTCTACAACCACAAGTCGAAGATGGGTATTAGATACTATGCCGAGTGGCTTTAGGATAAGTGAAAGTTGTTGAAAAATATGTCCCAAAAGCCAATCGTCAAGCTGTTGACGGTTGAGCAACCAAGTATGGTAATTGATTTGTTAATAAATAAAATATATTTGATATTTTCATCATAAACTTTCATCTTCTAATAAACTTCATTGTTATGATGAAGTCCTTAGGACTATTTTGATTTGATAAAGAGAGGATTTATCGATTAGTCCTTAAAACTATTCACGATCAAATGATAGGCTGTTAATAAGGACGACAGCTTCTATCGAGCATAGATCGCTGTAGGCCATAAGGGTTGGTTGTCTTGTTAACCAAGGAGTGTGAAGACATTGGTATGGTATACAAATGAGATATAAGGGTACATCATCATTGAACATGACCAACTTCAGAGTATTCTGCTGTCGAGAATATCTCTGATGGGATATAGGTATAAGTATCCTTTAGATCTGAGATCACCTCAGTGACTTGCAAGCAACTCACTATGCTTTGGTACTGAACTAACTAAATTTTTAATTCAGTGATGGAAGGCTTCTGGGCATAGTTAAGTACTTACGAAGTCAGAGTGTGATCGAGATGAGATTGACCACTCCAAGAGTTGGAGAAGAATGAGTCACTGTATTTCAATTTAGCAAAACCTTGGCCAGGATAATCCATCAGATGGATTTGATATTTTAAAATACAATGTGGACAATCTGATCAGAGTTGATAGTTAAACTTTGAGGTATCCTATGATTATTTTGGTCAAGGGGATGAATTATGTGGAAACTATATCCGTATGGGTTCTAAGGATGTTGTTCTACACATTCGACCTATCTGATCATCGGGTATCATTACTAGATGGTCACTTCGATTGGTATAAAAATTTATTCCTGTACTACTGACTTAGGTTCGGACCTATGAGGTCACACACATTAGAGTTCATAATCCGATCGGATGGTTGATCAACGATTAAGAATCATTTTAGGGTTAAATGATCAATACGATTGACATTTAACCTAGTGCAAGTGTTGCAGGAGGATCGATTAGCAATTCGATTGCTAATTGGCTTAATTTGATTAAGCCAATGGGCTGAGATTAAGTCTAATTGAATATGATTTAATTATATTTAGTTTGGACTTGATTGGATCAAGTCCAATTGGTTTATTGGGTAAGCCAAGTGCAAGAAAAAAACTAGTCCTAGTTCAATTAGGACTTGGATCAACCTAATTTCTAATTTGATTAAAAAATTAAATCAATTTAAATATAATTTAATCTAATTAAATTAGATTTTTAATTATATTAAGATATATTTTAATTAGGTTGATCTAATTTTGATTTGATTTGATTTGAGAAATCAAATTAAAATAAGTCATAAGATAGAATCCTAGTAAGACTAGGATTCCACCTTGCATCACATAAGCCCCCCCATGCCCTCTCTCTTATTCCATGCCAATCCCCTCTTATTTTGTGTGATAAAAGTCCTCTCCTAGGTCTTTTTCATATCCAAAAGGTTTTCTCTCTTTTTTAATACATGGAAAGTGGTTGTGGATCAAATCGAAGTAGGAATAAGTTTGGATTTCAAATTCTATGAGATAGAGTTTTAGAAATCAAAAACTCTTTCCTTTTTGCACCGAATTTATCCAAATTTTTTAAAGATTTTTATGGATTTTAGGGAATACATTGTGCATCCTTTTCTGATAGTCCATGTACAAAAATAAGGAGGAGGCACCCAAGAGTTGGGCGCCCCTTATCTTGCCATGTTTGGAGAAGCCTTGACTAGGTATTTGACCTAGATAAGGACTCTATCATATCTCTCTCTATAAAATGAGTTTCTTTATAAAATTTTTGAAGAACATAGATATTTGAGAGACCTTTGGGGCATCCAAAAATTAGAGAGAAAGACCTTTGGGTCATGGAGATATAATAGACACAAGACAGGGTGTCTAGGAGAGAGTAAAGAGAAGAAGAAGAGGGTCTTCTTCTAGGGTTGTTAGTTTCATCTCTTTTCTTCCTCTATCTTGAGTTTTTTAAGAGCGTCTTAGATCTAAAACTTCTCTTTCTACTTCTCATCTTTGGAAGAGCCCAAATCAAGAAGAAAGAGGCACCTGATCAACCATCGAAGAAGGATCAGCATAGTACTAGCATACTGTACTGATTTTCTGAAGCAGGACTTCTGGTCGAGATTCATGGGCTCGTATAGATGACTCCTAGAGATCGGATACATGTGTGATTTGCAACATCATCCTCAAATCTGGATCAGCAAGGTTAGAATGTCTAACTTGCAAGGTAATAGATCTGATCTATTGTTTAATACATACATTAGATATAGTATAGAAATATATTGATATGATCAACATATAGTTCATGCTCTATATATTTTAATTTTTGATTTAATGCTATGTAATAATCATGTAATAGAATTTTAGATCTAGAGATTCTTTGATTTTAAAAAATAAATTTTGATTTATTTTAGTCTTCCGCTGCCTGATCTTGAAAAAGTTTCAAGATCTAACCCTGAAATCCTAGATCTGGTTCCTTCATACTCGACCTTCAGAGAGGAGGTGTGTGTAGTGGCTGTGCCTCAACAATGGACACATCTGGTTGAGAACCATCTGGTGAATCCTGGATGGATTATAGGTTTTGAACTTTCTCAAGTTCAACAGACCTCCGACTGCCTCCTTCTTGGATAAACTCTTTCTCCAAGAAAATGGCATGCCTACCAACAAACACCCTTTATTGAGTAGGATTATAGAAGTAGTATCCTATACTCTCCTTGGGATAAACTATAAATCTATATTTTTCTGATCTAGTATCCAGTTTATGTCCATCAATATTTTTCACATAAGCTGGGCAGCCCTAAATCTTAAGATGCTTAAGATTGGATCTTTTTCTTTTTTATATTTCATATGGAGTGCTAGAAATAGATTTTAAAGATATTTTATTTAAAATATATGCTGCAGCCTCGAGGATGTATCCTCAAAAGGATAATAGAAGATCCGTGAAACACATCATGGACCGCACCATATCTAATAAGGTGCGATTCTTTCTTTCTATAATTTTAGTTAATTGTGGAGTATAAGGAAGTGTCCATTGAGAGAGTATACCATTTTATTTCAAATAATCGAAGAACTCACTAGACAAGTATTTTTTTTCTTAATCCGATCGAAGAGCTTTAATACTTTTACCAGTTTATTTCTCGACCATTCTTTGATACTTTTTAAATTTATCAAAGGCTTCAGATTTATATTTTATTAAATATACATATCAAATCTAGACATATCATCAGTAAATATGATAAGTAAGAGTATCCATCTTTGGCTTGAATCGATATTAGACCACACACATCAGTATGTACAAGGTCCAAAATGTCACTCGCTCGATCTCCATATTCAATAAATGGAGTCTTGGTCATTTTTCTCATGAGACAAGATTCACAAGTTCCATATGATTCATAATTATAAAGATCAAAAAAATTATCTTTGTATAACTTGTTAATCCTTAACTCATTTATATGGTCAAGCCGGCAGTGCCAGAGGTATGTGACATTCACATCCTCTCTTTTTCTTTTCTTCATATTATCAACATGAAGTACATAATCATTAAGTGAAAGAAACATAAGACCATTATCAATAAAAGCACTTCCATAATATTCATTAGAAAATATATAGAACAACCATTATTTTTTACAATTATTTCAAAATCTTGTTTCAATAACAGTGGTATAGAAATAATATTTTTAACAATATTTAGAATGTAATAAAAGGTCTTTAGTTCCAAAACTTTTCTTGAAGGCAACTTCAAAACCTTGGTTCCTACGGCTTCGGCTTGAATGGACTCTCCACTTGTATCGAATAGCTCAAAGTTACCTTTATGCAGATTCTTTATTTCTTGTAGATCCTGCAACGATTTGCAAAGGTGTGAACCACATGCGATATCCAATTCCCATGAATCTGACATTGAAGTACTTAATGATAAATTAGTTTGTATCATATACAAACCTTTAGCAATATTTACTGATTTCATGGTGGCAAGATACTCCTTGCAATTTTTCTTCTAGTGGCCCTTGTTGCCACAATGATAATAAGTATCTTTGGTGGAGATCTTCTTCACCTTCTTCTTAGAGATACCAGATTTAGGTTCAATTTTTTTTAGAACCCTTCTTCACTTTCTTCTTGCTGATCTTATCAACATGAGGAACCTGAGTCTTTTCACCCTTGAAATGGCTCTTTGCTATTTTTAACATATTCAGTAGCTCAGGCAAGCTGATGTTCAGTCTGCTCATATGACAATTAATGACAAACTGAGAAAAAGAGTTAGGGAGAGACTGCAAAATCAAATCCTAGCTCAGTTCACCATCCATGACAAAATCCAGCTGTTCCAGATGAGTGATCAAATCAATCATCTTTAGGACATACATTTGCACGGAAGAGCCTTCAATCATATGGGCACGGAACAACTGTTTCGATATCTCATAACGAGCAGTTCGACTTTGCTCCCTATATAATTTATTAAGATTAAGGAGAATAGAGGGAATGTCCATGTCCTCATACTGCCTCTGAAGCTCATTGCTCATGGAGGCAAGCATGATACATTTGACAGTCACACTATAATCTTTTCACATCTTGTATGTGGCCCTTTCCTCTTCGAAAGTATCTTCCCCAAGAGAATCTGGAGCAGGTGTATCCAGAATGTAGGAGACTTTTTTCTGAGTGAGAATAATTCTCAAGTTTCTTAACCAGTCGACATAATTGGATCCGATCAACTTCTTAGTATCTAGGATACCTCTAAGGGACAGTGAGAATGCCATAAGCGTAGTTAATTTACAATGATAAGAACACAATATAAGCGGACAACTCATGAAGACATTCACAACTAGACTAGGACTTTTATCTAATTGTGTCTTTCACTATTTTATCAAACTTCATAGATCTTAAATATGAAAATCAAGAAATATACTAATATTTCTTAGTAGGGTTGAGATCACTATTCCTCACAAACACCTTGTGGATAGCACAACAAGTATTCATTAGTTCAAGAGTAGGTAACTCTTTATCAATTGTACCTTTACAATTCTCAACATCTTTTATTCTAGTCTCTAGATCATATATAGTCTTGTGGATAGCACAACAAACTATAGTGTTCTAGTTAAGTTGACTCTTCAATCTCATATAGTCATATTTAAATAATGTTATCCTTGTGGATAGCACAATAAAGTAATACTATTCAAATATACCATAAGTATCAATATGTACTTAATCAACATCATGTCAATTTCTATAGTAAGCCTTGTGGATAGCACAACAAGCTCACTAAGATCTTGACATACTCTATCAACCAAGTTTGAAGGAAGGTCCTTGTAGTGTCTATATCACTAATCAATCTAAGTCCAAAATTCAAGAAGACCAAATTGGTCAGGTAAGTAGGTGGGAGGCTCTCCGTAGCTTTTCTAGACACCAACAGAGTTGGCCAGGCCAGTATATGGACCTAATTAGAAAATCACCTTTCACACTTTTTTTGACATCAATTGATCTTAAGAATTTGATTTTTGATTTAAAAGTGAATCCCGATATTACAACTTAATATAAATTTATGAGGACTTTAAACTGATCTCGACACATCCTAATTATATAAGCGCATAAAATGTACACTATAAATTATGAAAATTTGTATGCTTCTACTATTCAAAATAGTAATCACATTATCATGCCAAAAAAAAATATATAAGGATGCAATCAAAGTCATAACATATGACTAACAAATTCATATAATATAACATACTCCAATCTAATTAGGCATGCATAACACCCTTATTAGCTATACATCGATTTAATCATCATGCAACTATGATAATAAAATTTTAAATTATCATAAATTTATAATTTAATAATTAAAATTTAGAATCATGGTTCACAAAAAGTCAAAAATATATTTTTTTTGAGTTTGAAGAATCGATGCAAAAATAATACTACATTTTTGGCAGGATATGAACAAGAATAATTCTAAGCTACTATATTGCACTTGTTTGATTGAATCAAATAAGGGTGGCTCTGATACCACTGTTGGGTTCTGACTATATAGTGAAAATAATTTTTAAAAGTTTTTAAAAAACTTAAATCAATAGCTATATCAAATAAAACTATCGAGCCGAACTCAAAATCCTAGAATCACCTTACCGAACACGATCAAAACAAATTCAAGCATGCAAAGAGATAGAATATTATACTTTAACTAAAATAGAAAAGTAGCACATTGGTGTTCTCCATAAGATCTCAAAGTAGAAGTCCTCCAACGATGATCCATACGAAAGTTGGCCAAGGTCTTTCCCAATCGGTGCGTAGCTGTAGCCTTGTCTTCTCAAGAACATTGCCGGCTTCAAACTTACGTCACGATCGCACCAAAATCTAGTTACTTTTGATCTTACCACCAAAATGATAAGAAGATACTCTTCAAATATCACACAACTTAATATTTAATTTTTGACTCCAACATATGAAAAAATCAAATCCTAGGACACTTCAGCAACACTTGTAAAAATCTCACCACCCTTGTAGCAACTTTTGCCACTCAAATTCTCTTTTTTTTTTTCTCAAAATTTTTCAAATTTTTTCTTATAATTTCCACATCCTTCTCTCTAGCTCATCCAAAAACCTTAACCAGAAACTATCTGGGGCATCCCCTATAAATAGGGGACCAAGGGATGTTACATCAGATGAAGGGGTGCCAACTTTTGGCGCTCCAAATTCCCATGTGCCAAATAAATTCATTGAGTAAAGTTTTGGTAATGTAGATATTTGGAGTAGAAGAATACTTCCTTCTCTATGTGTTATAAAAATTTTATTAATTTTTGGCATCAAAACATAGGATTTCTGATTTATCTTCTAAGGTAATGCATTTAATAAAGAGCCTTCCTTAAGAAGGACTCTTTATTTCTCACACTGATTTGAGGTGGGTGGCAATTATATTTTTGTATGACTTTTGATGAACATGGAGGAGTCTTTCTCCACTTAAAACTGATCTAAGTTGGATAAGGATCCAATCCAAATTGACCTAATCCCATTAAGTCAAAGCCAACTGGTCTAGGTTAGCTCAAATACTTTGAACCAAACCAATTTGGAAACTTGGGTTAATACAATGTGTTAGCATATCAAATTAACTCATAAAATTTATATTAAATTTTAATAAATAAGTAAATTAGGCTAAGGCCAAATCTCAAAGTGTGTGATCCATTGAGTTTCAAATCTAGCCAGCAGTGGATCCGAACTTTTGATGTAACTCTAATCTGATGAGATTAGGTTATCCGAAGAGTCCCAATCAATTTGGACTCTTTCAAATTGATTTCAGAATCAATTTTTTTAATTTTTATTAAGTCCATAAGTCAAGATTGATGTCTAGTAATATGTCATAACTATCCGAAAGATTTAAAATTTTAGTAAAAAATTATCAAAATATCCTTCAGTGGTAAATTCCTGTGTAATTCAATCCTTCAGTCAAACAATATCCCAGATGAGCTGTGAGTATGAAAATATATCAAATTCAATCACTTATCTTTATATATCTCGATCTGAAGGTAATGATTCAGTTGATGATATACTAAAAATTCTTTTCTAATTATCACCCTGCTTTGGCTAAAGACTTCTAGAATCATCGTCCTATGGGATCACATAGGATGTTCGCTCTCCTTATTAGGAGTG
Organism: Elaeis guineensis; assembly: GCF_000442705.2. Classification (NCBI taxonomy): domain Eukaryota; kingdom Viridiplantae; phylum Streptophyta; class Magnoliopsida; order Arecales; family Arecaceae; genus Elaeis; species Elaeis guineensis. The sequence goes on from NC_025993.2 coordinate 133,335,949, forward strand.
ACTGATCCCTTATTGATCACTTACAATCTCTATGTACACTTCACCATATCCAAAATACCACACATAAGGATCAAAGAACCAAGTTAGGTAGTGAACCAAAATATGGATCCATGTACACAAGGTACCATGGTGACATCAGGTCAAAGGATCACTTACACAACTTTCACTGGAGAATTATTAGTTGACATGTAAATAAGACTCCATCTGATTATTCTCTCGTAGGTTAATTCAATGAACTCATTCTCTAATGAGCACCCATATCCTTATATTAGTGTCACCACACAAGTGGTTGTGAGATCAACCACCCTCATTTTTGAGTATACATAGGATATGTCAGTCTTACCGGTATCATTGATCTCCGATCCAATGTACCAATGACTAAGAATATTTTAGATCAAAATTATCAAAGATTTTGATCTCACTGGCGTGATCTCATCACGGCCCTAAAATCATTGTCCAGACCTATGGAGTTCATTATAATCTTAAAATTAATAAGATGCAGTATATAATGAATGAAAAATATCAATTTTATTAATAATATTAATATCAATTACATGAGTTTGAAAGATAAATTATAATAAACATCCTATCGCATCCCATATGCCATTGACTTGTAGGGCATAATTCTTTCATAATCTATAAACTTAGTTGACCCTCAATTGGGCCAACTTACTAATGATCTAAGTTGATTCAGATGTCAAGATCTAACCTTAAAATGGATGCCCCAAAAAATATACTTTCACTATTTCATTCTCATTTTTCCTTAGCCATCCCTTTCCAAACTCTCTACCCCACAAAAATAGTTCTCTATTTATCCATTCTAAGGGAATTATGGTAGGATTGGATCTCCATGGTTCCAAAAAAATAGCTTGCTTATTGCATGAGAAGGCCTTGCTAGCACCATCCTTCAAGGAGTCGAATACTTGGAAATCAAAAAGGAGAATGAAAATTAAAATGGATCTAAAAGTTAGAATATCAATCAGAAGGAAGCACCATTGCCTTGGTCTGAAGCACCACAAAGAGTTCCTCCACCACGGGCACTGGGTCCTCCTCCTCCTCCTCAACCAGTGGCTCTGACTCCTTATTCTCTAAGTAAAACTATTCTTTTATTCTCAAGATTAGTAATTACTGGAAAAAATATTGATTTTGGTTTCTTGGACTCTGATGGATTTGAGATTGGAAGGAAAATTAAGAACATAGGTTGGAAATTTCTGTGTACATTGAACCTTCTAGCTTATCTAAATTTAGTCAGAGAATTCTATAGGAACAGTAAAGGGGGAGTTAGTACTATTGAGACAAAAGTAAAAGAAGTAAATATTCATCTTAATGCTGCTTCTCTTGGTCGCATCCTGCGAACTTTCACAACTAAAATTGATAGAATAGTCGACAAGCATACCAAACTAAAAACTATCCTTGAGAGAGAGAATGTAGTGAATCTTGAGGAAATTATAGCAAGTAGACTTTCAATGTAAGTTCAGACTACTACGCCATATGACTGCTAGGATATTCATCCCAAGGATTGGATGTTTCGATTTTGTTATGGAAAGGAATGTGATTTTGATGCATCATATCATCAAAGAACTCCATTACAATCTTTTGGCATGATGGTTAAAATAATGCAAGAAGCATTGTCAAAAGCAAGGCCTGCACTTCCTTATGGTATGATCCTCACCTTGGTTTTCAAAGAATTTGGTATGAATTTGAAAGGTGAACCATGAAGGAATCTACACCATTTTGATACTTACAATAAAATTTTTTTGAGGTGAATAGGAAATACTAAAATTGACAATCATTGATACAAGAAAGGTGAAGAGAGAGGAAGAAGAAAGAAGAGAAAGAGCAGATACAGCAATTAAACCATTGGAATAGCAAGTCGACACTTCTTTGGCTCAACCTACCCAGCCAGAGGCTTCTACCCCTCAAGTGGTCAGCTTGGTAGAGAATCAATTTGAAGAAATTATTCAGCATGTCTACTATAGGGTTAAGGACTTCTTAAGCTCTATTATCAAATCTGCTGTTAAGGAGGCCTTGGATGAGCATAGGCATTCTTTTGAACCATTTGATTCTATCCTACCATCCACCTCACAACCTACACCCTCTCTAAATTGAAACCATTAGAACCCATCATACTTTACATATTGATGTGTTTTATTCTATTTTGTTTGTGTGCCTGATCTTTTATAATGTCTTACTTTTATAAGAGATAGACATTCATAATTATGTAAAACTTGTTGTTGAATGATATGCTTTATTTTTCTTCAAATTTTTATGTGATGAATTGTCAATTTTTATGTGTTGAATTATCATGTTTATGTGATGAACTGAATGACATTGAATACTTTTGTGATAATTGCCCACTTTTTGATAATGACAAAAAAGGGGAGAATTATAAAGAGAGCCATACAAGTAGCAAGGGGGATAAAGAGAAAAATATAAGTAAAAATAAGGAAAATTGGAATTAAGAAAAATTGAAATAAAAAGGGGAATGTATCAAATGAAAACAAACAAAGTTGGAATATGCATATTCTAAAAGTTTGCTCAATTATATAAGAAAGGGTGACTTTGTTTGGAAAACTCATTAACTAAATCATCTTAACAACCCTACTTTTTTACATAGGAAAGAGGGAGTTTTATTGAATATCTGATATTTACTTGTTCTTTTAATGCCTGAAAGATTGTACTCAAAGGATTTTGTCATGATCAAAAAGGAAAGATTGTTAGTCCTAGAATTGATTTTGATGATGTCAAATATATTTGAGTACAAATTATGCTCACTAATAATATGTTTGAGAGTGATTGTAGGATTCTTCAATATGCTCAATGATTTTACTCAAAAAGATTGTCCTCTGGAGAAAATTCAAAATTTCAAATTTAAGACCTTCAATTGGAAGCAAAGAACCTAAAGATTTGAAAAAAAAATCTAGTCTACAAGTACCTCTCAACAAGCCTACATATGTACAAATTGAGTTTAAGAAGATAAGTCTAGCTTAGAACAATATTGATTAAGAAAAGCTATCTAAAATATCTTTTGGCATGCTTGGCACAGAGCTGAGTTGATCCAGCATGAAATTTAGCTGACCTAGTATCAGTTTAAGGGAAAGACAGAAACTATGAAAAATTAGAATAAGTCTCTTAGCCGATCAGGTTATCATCTTAGTTGACTAAGATAGGATCTTAGCTGACTCAAGTTTTTGGATAGCTGATTAAGTCTCAAACTTAGGATAAAGATAGAAAGTTAAAGATTTACAGCATTTCCCTAAGCCGACCATATGAACAAGACAGTCGATAAAGTCAGAAGCTTAGCCGACTCAAGGATTGATAGAGGGAACTAACTTTTGAAAAGAAAAAAAGTTTATTAAGTTATTTTTTTTAAGGATACTGTGAGGAACTCAAAGAGAAAAAAGAATGATTAAGGAGTACCATAAATTTAGTCCTTTCTACATTCAATTAGTCTGAAAGAAAGGAAGAGCGTATTAATTCAAGCCAACTGCCATTGAGAAGAAGTACTGAAGGTTGCCTCAACCTCTCAAGCAATCAAGGAAGAAGCCTAAGCATTGAAAGCTCACCTATCTTGACTTCTTTAGAGCCTAAATGAGTTTTATTCTTCTAAACTCTTTTTTCTATATATTTCTATTTATTTTGTTATAACAAATTTCTTAGGTGTCAAAACTTGAGGTTGGTCCAAGCCTAAAAAATTGGACAGTGTTGGTTTTGATTAGTATCTCCATAAAAGCTAATTGAGGTTGATTATGAGCTCGAAAGAAAATAATCGGTTATAAGATTTTAATTGGTGAGTCAGTAAAAATTAATTGGGTTAGATTATGAACTCACAAAAATAATCAGATTGTAATCTTGAACAAGTTACAGTGAGAATTCTTAAGTGGATTTGCTTGAAAAGTGGATGTAAGTACTGAATTTGGTACCGAACCATTATAAAATTTTATGTATTTATCATTGTGTTATTTGCTTATTTTATTATTTTTGCTGCAACTTAAATTTTCTACTTATCACTCCATAAATACTATTTGAATTATTTTTGGGCATAATTAGTTTAAAATTAAATTTTTAGGAAATCCAATTCATCCCCCCCTCTTGGATGACTGTCTCTAGAAAACATTCCTCAAGTTTTCTAGCTTTTAGGTTGTCTTTAGTTGTGCTCTTAACATCCATCACCATACAAAAGTTGTTTTCAATGATGTGCATTACATCAAGATTATGATGAATCAGTTTAATGTGCCAATAAGGCAACTCTCAAAAGATACTCTTCTTCATCTAGTTTAGTTCTTTACTAGATTTAACTATCATTTCCAAATGTGGTATCAGGGAGGACATACACTCAAGTCAACATTTCATCATCGAACAATTGAGAAGACGATAAGTCCTTCACAATGACTTCTTTTTTGAATTTATCTCTTTATTATCTATAGAGATGGTTTTCAGACAAGAACTGATGATGACCATCAAAAAATGATATCTTCTTTCTACTCTCAAGTACAAAAGATTTAGTGCACTTCATACAATAAGGACACATCTACCTCCTAGGAGTACTCTGCCTAGACAACATAACATAAGCCAAAAAATGACTGATTGCCCACATAAGTGCCACCCTCATCTAGAGGTTTTGTTTTTTAGATACATTATAAATGTTAGCCTCAATGCTCCATAACATTTTCATCTATTAAGGGCCTTTAGAGCACATCTGGTGCATACCCAGGTTCTTTGGGCCTTGAACAACTATAGTTAAGAACATGTATGGATTCTTCATGCATATTTCAGGAGGCAAACTATATATAGTAACAATTATCAGCCAACATAAGGAGTACCAAATTTTCCAAAAGGATTAAATCCATCTATGCATAATCCAATTCAAATGTTTCACAGATCTGATGCAAGTGATGGTTGAGTGCGACTGAAGTGCTTTCATGCCACACCATTAGTAGAATGCGCTATATATCCATTTCTACAATGATTAGAAGCATGCCATTCATGTGGTTGGAAGCATTTTATGATATTAAAGCCATTGAAGTCTTGATATCAATGGTAAATAATGCAATACCTTATAAGGTATATCATTTTGCCTATGAGAACTTGATGTTCTTGGTTTATATTGAGGGTGACCACACACAGAATATGACATCTTCTCCATATTTTTTTTATAGTACAACATACAATTGTTAACACAAATATCTATCTTCTCATAACTAAGTGCAAGCTTTGCCACCATCTTCTTCATTCTATAAAAGTTTTTTTTTTTAATTTCTCATCTTCTAGCAATATATTCCTCAGTATAAAAATAATATGATCATAGCAACTTTTGCTCATGTTAAACTATGATTTGTAATTTAATAGCTATGACATGGCTAATAATTTTGTGTGCTTCTTACAATGCTCTCACAGTGGCTCATCAACATTATTTAGTAAATCATAAAACTTTGCAGCTTCTACATTCGGCTGTTCATATTCAAAGCTCCTTTCATCAAATCTACTAGTATGCCCATCAAACTCAGGATCTAATGCATCCATGATCACCATGCTTCTATATGAACTTATATTTTTCATTGGAGATATGTTATTATTTTCACTTGATAATTGTCCTACATAAGGTTCTCCATGGACATCCTATATGGTGTATCCCCCTATAAACCCTTTTCTATATAGGTGGATAGTAATATCATCCTAGTTATGGAAGAGCAAATTTATACACCTAAGGCATGGATATCTAATTTTGTTTCTATAGGCAAATATAGATTGAAAAAATACAAAATCAAGAGACTATTTCACCCCCGCTTTAAATTCATCACTAACATATTCATCCTTGTTATGTTGACAATACATCCAATTACAACCAGTACCCATGAATTTGCACTAATATTAATCTATATTAACACATTATAATTAGTGTTATTAGTATTTATTTAGAAAAAAATATAAAAAAATAAAAAATAAAAAAATTGATGAATACCCAACCTAAACAAAAATCAAGACACAATCAAGTGGTGGAGGACACTTAAGTCCCATAAAAAGCCCATGAGCTTTAGAAATGAAAAACAATCACAGAATGATTGGTACAATTTTATGAGTACAATTAACTGACACTTGCTAAATGGAAGCTTGATGAAATAAATCAAATCAAAATAATAATAAACATGTATGCATGCCTATTAATTTTTGGTGAATAACACTGCATCTTGAAATTAGTTGACAATAATTGTTTCAAAGACTAAATAAATGAATTTAAAATGATCTTTTGTGGTACAAGAGCCAAAAATTGTAATGAAATAGGTCAATATGGTAAGTGATAAAATGTTCAAGTAAGTCAGAAGAGAACTAAACTGAATATTGCACCATAAATACAAGTTTATCATTGAGATTGATTCGCATGCCAAAATATAATAGTGATGATGACCAAAAGTGAATTTGCAAAAAGATCAGATGATAACCAATAGCACACACTAAACAATATTTTCCAACATTAGCATATAGAAAGCAAAGAAGCTGGTTTTATTCTTGAAAACTTAATTTGTTGAAGGAAGTAAATTAAAATCTCCAACAACAGACACCATAAAGAAGGTGATTATAGAAAAAATGACTAAAATAGATGGATATTGACCTTATGATTGATTTTGATGATTACTAAACTTTGAGTAATTATGATTCTAATCATGTGTTTCAAGATTGGATGTAGGATTTTTAAGTATTCAAAATAAAGAATTTATCTTAGGGATAAATCCTCTCAAGATGTCAAGCTAAAGCACTTAAGAGAATAAGTTCTCACAAATTTAGATAGCTCATTATGAAGAAAATAAAATTGGAAGAAGCAAATATCATTTGAAAGGATTGGGGTCAAGAAATTCAAGTTTAGGAGGCTAAATTTTGAAGAAAAATATTATTGGAAGGAATGGAGCTGACTCCGAAGGATTCGAGTCGACTCTGACATATTGAAAGAAAACTGACATAGATCGAAGTCGACTCTCTTTCAATCCGAGCTGACTCTCTCAGTAGAATAGAAGACTATATTTTTAGGATCCCTGCAAATCGAGCCAGCTCACTTTAATTTGAGCTGACTTATCTATCGAGTTGACTGATAAACTCATGAATTAAGATACTAGAAGCACTCGATTTATTATTAATTGATCATTATTATTGATAATTCGATGTTTCTTATCCTTTTTTTGTAGAAAATTAAGGATTGGACCCATCAAAATCCAAATTGGCTTGGATTTAGGTGAATCAAGGGGTTAAGAGTAACTAATTTGAAGGACTAATCAAATAAGACAATAATCTAATAGCTTAGAAGTAATGCTCTACTCAACAGTTAAGATTTATGATGCCAACTCATAAAAATCCTAAAGATGGAGTACCATACCAAGATCCAAGGGATAGGAAGCAAGTTCTCTTGATCCAAAGGCCAAGAAAGGAGGCACCTACGTTCTTTCTTTCTTTGAGGAGGAAATTCCAACAAACTCTTTTTTTTAGCGTCCGCCAACTCATAACAACTCACAACCCCCTTCAACACCTCCTCCTTTTATTCCACGTCGTTCCCTTTCCTTTTCATGCTAAATTGGAGCATCCCACACCCTTTAATTCTTACATGCCCTAAATTTCTTCCTTACTTTTAGGAGATGCCATCTTTCTTTCCATATCCAACTAATCCAACGCCCTTCTCCACAAATCTTAGCCTTCCATCACATCTAAACTCCTCTCACGCCCCAAATATCTCAATGCCTCCTCCCTTTTCTTTCCTTCTTAACACCAACTAACCACATAACAAACTCAACACCCTAACAAATCCTTAACACACCAAATTCCACACTAATTCTAAGTCCCTTCACGCCAACCAAATAACTTGTGCCTCTCTTTCTTTCTTCCGCAAACATCCTATGCCCCTTGATCTCCAAATTAAATCATAACCATCCTTTGTTAGGAAGCCTCACATATTTGCTTAAAAAACCTAACCTCTCTCTTTTATTTAACACACAAATCTAGAGCTCCTTGATCTCCAAAATAAATCTCAACCCTCCATCCTTAGGAGCCCTCACATATCCACTTTAAAAACCCTAGCCACCCATCCTTGCTTCTATTAATTCCACATTACCTACTCAAGTAAATTTCATAGTTTCTAGCATTTATAAATAAAGCCCAACACCTCCACCTAGAATCCATTCAATAAATCCATAACCTCTTCTCCAGCGTTGCATCGAGAAGGAGGATGAAGGGAGCGATGGCAAGTGGAATCAACATCATGCGCGGCTAGAAGCTCAAATCTTTGGAGGAGTGAAATAAGTCTTTTAATTTTAGTCTTATATTTTATCTTGAATATTTTTTATTTATCTTTGATGTGATTAGAAAAACTTGTAAGCTTTTTTCTTTGATCAATAAATATTATGTTTACTTTCAAATTCTTATGCTTCATGCTTATGTAGTTAATTTTTGAATAGCTTATGCATTTGTAGGGACGGATCATGATTGAAAGATATGATCCATGCTCTAGCAAAATAAGCTACTTTAAGGATTTACTTATAGATTTCTTTATCTTCTTCTTAATATCTTTTATGATTCAAGTTTGAATAACTTATACTTTAGGAAGATGGATCATGATCGGGAGATACGATTCATACTCAGATGAGATAAGTTATGCTCGAATCTAATCATAAAATATCTTAATTACTTATTGTAATGACTTTAAAAGAAAATATTAAGATTATAGTTAAAGATGGACTCAAAACCCTGAAGCTTTTATTTGCATATGATTTCTCTTGATTTATTTCCTAGTTGATTACTTTCATATTTATTTCATAAGAACTTTTCTTGAATTATTCTTATCAAAAACAAATCCTAAACTCTTTATTCTTAAATTTTATTTTGTGTTAAATCAATTTAGCCTTATGATCTCCGTAGTCTTAACACCTGACTCATGCTATTCTGCACAATAGTTGAATCGAAGTTAATTTTTATCTTTAATCGCTCTAGCGACAAGAGTACATCAAATTTTAGCATTTTTATCGAAGATTATTAGCATAATTATTTCAACATAATAAAAATAAAAAAAAATCTCATCATACATATAGTGATATTAGAAATGAAAATAAAAAAAAAATCTTTTATTTGGACATCTTGTTTGTTGCATTGCATTCTTATAATCAATTTTAAGGACACAAATCCTAATACAAGATAAGGTGAAGATTTGATCATCCTTTTTTAGCTTACAAATCACTTTCTTGTATCTATATAATCTAACCCAAAATTTTAAAATCAATTAGACATCAGTCCGTAGGGATCTCGAGCTCACTAGGAGAAGAGATCCTAAGAGTTGGATCGGATTAGGGATGATCAGTTAACTGGTGTACAGAAAAGTAGTTTAGGAATAAGATCCTGAAGGAAGGTGGTTACTTAATTAAGACTGTTGCAAAAGTATGGGGTGCCTCCCACCAATCTTACACTTATCTGGTTAGATTATTGGTTAACTTCTGACTTGGAGGGCTTGAAGGTGACTTTGGTATAGTTAAAAGCTATCGAGGTCTAGACTAACCTTAAGTTAAAGTCCAATTTGATTGTAAAACTTATTTGTAAATAAAAATACTAATAATAAAATAATATATTCTTCATACTTATCTCTTAGATCTAGGATCCTTTAGGCTCTTATTTTTAGAATTCTCTCTCCTCGTCCTTCTTCTTATTCTTCAAAAAGAAAAAATTAGAAGAGGATTGTTCTGATCTTGAACCTTTGATTGCATATCTGAATAATTAGAACAATCTGAGATGGATCTCTATAGTATATTGTTAAAGATAGGTGCCCTAGGCCAATCGAATTTGTATTTCGATGGTACTTATCTTTGAAAAACCTTAACTCATGTATTGACATTTATAAAGGCATTCTCATTTACAGCTGTATCTTTTTATTTTTAAAAGATAATGATGAACCCCATAGATTAGAGCAATGGTTTTGGGGTCATAAAGTGGTAATACTTGTAAGACCCAAAATTTTGAAACCCTAATCTAAAATCATTCCTTGTCATAAGAGTATTGAGTCGAGGATCAATGCTCCGGATAAAATCGTACATCCTATGTATGCTCAAAGAAGAGGGTGGTTGATCTTACAAGTCACTTTATGAAACACTAATACAAGGATGTAGGTGCTCATTAGGTAATGAGTTCACTGAATTAACCTACTAAAAGAGAATTTCTTATGGAACCCGTACTTACATGTTAAAAGAAGATTCTCTGAGTGGGAGTTATGCAATTGGTCCTTAGACCTGAGACTACCATGAGATCTTATTCACATGAACCCATATTTTAGTTCATACTCACTCATGACTAAGTCATGAACAGGATATTCCGACTATGGTAAATTATGTATGAAGATCATGAGTGTGATCAACAAAAAATTGATCACTCTTGGTAAGAGGAGTTATCATCCTAAGCTATCTCATCAAATGATGACTTAGAAAGTCTTTGATCAAAGCATAAGAAAACTAAAAATGATTTCTAATGCTTCTTTAATCAAGTCTTCATTAACAAGATGAGATCCACATGAATAAGTATTAAGATTTGACTTAATTCCATACGCATCGCTTATTCAGGATGAAGGTTGATCGAAGGATTGAATTGCACGGTAACTTGTCATTGAAGGATATTTTCAAAATTTTTATCAAATTTTATATTTTCTAGGTAGATATGATATGTTGTTAGATATCAATCTTATTTTATAGATTTTTATGAATTAAAGAGTTTATTTCATGAGTCAATTAGAAAAAATTCTAATTGGACAAGTTAGGTCGGCATGTGGTTTGACCTAAATTGATTGGATCGATTCTAATCTAATTTGTTTAACATGCACCTAGACTTACTGTCAGCTAGATGTAGAATCCAATAGATCACACACATCAAGAAATTGATCAAAGAATCAATTAGATTCATTTTATAGGTCAATTGAACCTAATTGGGTGGCTAATTGGCAAGCTAGCACTTGTAGGCTAACTCTTGCTCCTAGCCAAATTAGATGTGGCTTAAATCTTATTTAATTGAGCTTACCTATTTATGTAAGACCCTAATTGGATCGAGCCTAAAGGGGGTAGCCAAGTTTGGACATCCCCAAGCCTTATCCACACCCATATTAAAGAGTCCAAAAGGAGTTGGACTCAGGGGTGCGCCAATTTTGTGTGACAAATAGATTTAGCATGCAAAAGAGACCGAGAGTCTTTTTGCACATTAATCACTTATTTTTTAATAAATTATAGATATATAAAGAAGCCTACCATATCCCTTAAGTTCTGATAAGATCAGAATTTAATTTTTAAATTAATATAGAGACTTTGTTTGGATGCCACAACTTGAAACGACGCCAGAAAATAAAACCATGTATTGTTTTGTTCGGTGAGGAGGATTTAAAAATCCTTTTAATCTAAAATCAAGACCCATGTGGAGCCCTCTCAGCCCTCTATCTGGATGGCACAAACTTTAAAGTTTGTCATGGGCAGATGGGGTATCAAATGCCTCTTAATTCTTGGTATGTGTGAGATGAAGCGACGCAAATAGACATGACTTCATGCTAAGATTTCTCCTCATTGGGATATAGTCACATCTCAAAGCTCATGCCATCAGAAGCCTGATTCAAAGAGATTTCTACATGACAAAAATCAAAATTTTTGATTTAAAAAAAGATGTTGAATTCTTATCGGAATGTAGATAGATGCGCGCAGAACTTGAATCAACGTATCTGAAAATTAAGAGTCCTTCTCAAATAAGTATCTTAATTTTTTGATCCACTGATTTAAGAGATACATGAAGAGGCATATCTGAGTCCTTGTCCATGCCCCTTCTACTCCTATAAATAGGACTCATTTTGAGAGTCCAAGGTACAAAAAACTCTCAGGCAAAATCAATCCCTCTCTCTTCCTTGTCTTGTTAGGACAAAGTTCTTCTATTAAGACAAGTCTGCTAATTTTATGACAAGGCTTTGGAAGAGAGTAGGAGGTGATTTAGAGAGTAGAAAGAGTGATAAAGAAAAGCTTAGGGTTCATTTGAGAAGGGTCTTGGTCTAGGGTAGGCTAAAAAGCTCAATTGGTGAAGCAGTTCATAGACAAGATTCTGTCGGAGTAATTCTTTGATCAACTTCCTGTGTGGATCAACATTGGAGGACTCACACTTGAGAGTCTTATGGAATCGATTACTGACTTCTTCCCTTTCTTCATCGACCTAATAGGTATGAGTTTTATACCCATTAGTTACTATTTACTTTTTGGTTAAGGACGTCCTAGGGTTTTTGGGTTTTCGGAAGACTTGGGTTTCAAGAGAATTTTTGAAATCCATCTTTCATTGTGCTCCTCAAAACTCAACAGTGGTATCAGAGGCCTTAATTAATGCAATCAAAGAGTATTATTTGTATATATATATATATATATATATATATATATTTTGGATTGCCACTGATTAGGATTTATGATTACAAACTATGCATCAAAATTCTAATCAACATTAGAGATATGTTTAGAATTGGTTATCTATCATTCTGTAAGGTCATCCTGACATAGTGGTGAATGTCTGCTATATAGTAAATGATTATCCTAGAATGATAAAATAACTATCAGCTTGCACATCATGTGATATTATTATTACTTTGATAATAGCTGTAGGGTTTCAGGGTGGACATGCACAGCAGAAGCATAATAGATTTCAAAAATTTAAATTAAAAAATTTTAAATATTTAAATCCTTAAACCAACACCTCCTTGATAATTAACAAATATATAACATATATACGTAATAAAATTTAAGCTATAGAAGAATACTTGCAGTGCTTAATCCAAATTTCAGCAGAACCTCCACCAGGTGCCCAAGTGTTCGCTCTCCAACGGTGATCCACACAGGGCTATGATCAGGACACCAACTCTTTGAAATAATTTCTCTTCTAAAATTTTCACTCTGAGAACTTTTTTGTGCACCAGGACCTCAAGACCCTCTTCCTCTCCTCCTAGCCATCCTATCCCTACCTTTCTTCTCTCCATGTCTTCCTTAAATATCTTCCTAGGCTCTTATCCTAAAATCGGACTTGTCCTTATTATTTTTGAACTTATCCTAACAAGAGAAAGAAGAGATTAATTGAACAATAGGGAGAGGATGTTAGAAAGAAAGAAGAAATTGAAAATCTGAATAAATCAAATTCTCCCGGCACATCCCCTTTAAATACTTAGCGATAGGTTGCCTTCGGGAATGATTTGTGCCCCCTCCACGTGCCATCTCGTTCTCCAAAAAATTTCTCACACCCCTAGCCAATTTTTCATGCCCATCAGAAGCTTCATGACACATGGAAAGTATCTAGAAAAAATTTAAGAGATACTTCGCATAGAAGGACTCTTCGAAATATTTTTCTTGATGTTTCTCTGATGCATCGTGCAGCTTTCCTTGACGTAATTTTTTTCCATCACCCATCAGTGACTTTTGTCCATCTAATAGCCTAAAATTGAGGTGCTAACTTGTTAATGATATGAAAAAAATCTAAAAATAAGATGAGGCATGACACATAGATTAGAGTCCTTCACAAGTTGGACTCTTGGTTAGGTGCATGGATCAGATTGGCAGGATTTCAAACTTCAACTAATTTTCACGATTAAGCCAGAAGGTGATTAATCCAAAGAAAGACTCCTTAACACTCAAAATTAAGTTATAAATCACCAAAAATTATTTTCTCACTGTGGAATATTGAATAAACATGAGGAAGGGGCATCCCATCTCATGGGACGTGAAACCTATTTCTGCACACAAAGACTGCATCCTATGTGCAAGAAAAATTCTTGACACATGGGCACCAGGTTTCTTAGCACCAAATTTTTGATACATGTAGCCAAGGGTAGGCCAACTCAAACCCAAAATTGGTTTGAATTAATTTATCTTTAATTAGCCCAATCTAAAATCAATTTTGAATCTGATTCGAAATAAGGAGCTAGGATTTGCAACATGTGCTAGCATGTCTACTTTGCAAACATGATCTAATCCAATTAGACCCCTAATCAATTCTCTTTGTATGTGACCCATTGGATTCTATATCTATCCAATAGTGGGCTAGAGTATAAGTTGATATGATTTGATTAGAATTTAATCTGACCGATCTAGATCCAATCGAGCTAATCCGATTTCAGCAATTAGAACTCTTTCTAATTGGCGATCGAATTAAACTCTTTAATTCGATCAAACCCATAAGATTGACGTCTAGCAACATATCATGTCTACCTAAAAGATATAAAATTTTGATAAAAATATCAAAAATATCCTTCATTGAAAGGTTACCGTATAATTCGATCATGCGATCTCCCTGCATCTCGATTATGACTCTAGATATAGAATGATATCAAATCCAATATCATACTCATATTTCTCTCAATCTTAAATGATAATTTGATTAATGAAATATTAAAAACTCTTTCTATTTTTTATTTTACTTTGATCAAAGGCTTCTTGAATCATCAATCGATCGGAGTAAGTAGGATGCGATCTCCTCTTACTAGGAGTGATCGATTCCATATTGACCTACTTACAACCTTCAAATATATTCCACCATATCCAGAATATCCCACACATGACTAAATTATGAATGAGTATGAATCAAAATATGGATTCATGTATACAAGATTCTATGGTAGTCTTAGATCAAAGAATTATATGTACAATTGCCACTATAAGAAAATATCTTTTGATGGATAAGTAGATTCCATAAGATGTTTCTTAAGTCGGATCAATTCAGTGAACTCATTCTCTAATGAGTACCTACTTTTTTGTATTAGTATCTCATACAAATGGCTTATGAGATCAGCCATCCTCTCCATCGAGCATACATAGAAAGTGCTAGTCTATCTGGAACATTGATCCCCTACTCAATGCACCTATGACTAGGGATATTCTAAATCAGAATTTTTAGGATTTTAGGTCTTATAGGTATGATCTCATCATAATTCTAAAATCATTGAACTAATTTATGGAGTTCATCATAGTTATTACTAAAGTAAAATGTAGCAGATGATGAAAAATATCTTTTATTTATAAAATATCAATTACATGAGTCTGGAGGATTATAAGAAAAATCCATCAAAATATAAATTTTGATTGGCTTGTAGAGCATATTCCTTTCAATCTTCTTCTTGCACTAAAATCAATCGCCTTTATATTTTATCCCCATACAATCGAAGTGGCGATCGAACTGCTGCTATGGTAGAGCCTTAGTGAATAGGTCTGCTATGTTATTCTTTGTTTCTACTCGTTCAATAACAACATCTTGTCTTTCGATTATTTCATGAACAAGATGGAAACATCTTAGAATGTGCTTGGATTTATGATGAGACTTTGATTCCTTCGCTTGAGCAACTGCTCCAGTATTATCATAGTAAAGTGGTACTAGATTCTCAATCTCAGGAATGACATCCAATTCAGTAATAAACTTATTCATCCAGATAGCTTCCTTGGCGGTTTCACTTGCAGCTATGTACTCAGCCTTAGTGGTTGAGCTAGCTACAGTCTATTGCTTAAAATTTTTTCAACTAATAGCTCCACCATTAAGAGTAAAGACATATCTTGAAGTAGATTTACTATCATCAGGGTCTGATTGAAAACTAGAGTCAGAATAACCTTCTAGTTTTAGATCAGATCCTCCATATACCAGAAAAATATCTTTAGTCCTTCTCAAGTATTTAAGTATATTTTTCACTGCTTTTCAATGATCCACTCCTGGATCAGTCTGAAATCTACTAACTATGCCTAAGGCATAGGCAACATCAGACCTGGTACATAGCATAGCATACATGATCGACCTTACTACCAAAGCATAGGGAATATAACTCATTCTATTTCTTTCTTCCGATATTTTAGGAGACATCCTTTTAAAGAGATGTATGCTTTGATTTATGGATAAGTAACCTCTTTTACTCCCATCCATGCTAAACCTTTTTAGTACTAAATCTATGTACCTGAATTGGGATAAGCCTAATGTTGCTCCTAGATTGATTTTGATGATTACAAAGCAGATTGAAGGGATACAAATAATTTTAAATTGAAAAAGTCCTTATGCTCTTCAGGGGCAAAATCATAATTTCACTAAAATCCTAATTTGATAGTATCATTTGGTAGAACAAATGATTAGTAATCTATTGGTAAAAATTTCATTATGTTTGGACTTATATTTTTGAAGTTATGAAGGTTTGAAGTGCATGAGTTGACTCATGAGTCAACTCATGGCACTATGAGCTGATTGGCACGCAAAAATTCCCTTGGCACGCTAGTTTTCTGGCTTGGCACGACCTGTGGGTCGACTCATGAGTCGACCCACAAGGCATGAGTCGACTCATGAGTCGACCCCTGCTGATTTGAGCCAAGAATTTCCAGAAACTCATTTCTGGTCTTTGCAACAGAAGTCGACTCATGAGTCGACTCCTGAAGCATGAGTCGACTCATGAGTCGACCCCTGCGATGGAAAATGTCAGCAACGACTATTTTTTTGCCCATTTTAATTGCCTTTTATGCTTCCTAAAAATGCTCTAACGGCTCTTTTTCTGTCTAATATGTTTTCTCTTGTTTCTTAAGGTTATAAAAGGTTTCAAATGGTGAAAAAAAAAGGTGAGATCAAACCTATATACAAAAGGATCCAAAATCTACACGAGAAAGCCTGAGATCAACGATATACCCAAAAGAAAAAGAGAGAGGATCCACAATATACAAGAGAGATTGTGAAAGAGAAAAGCAAGAGCATTCAAAGAGAGGATCTTTCAAGCCTATTGTTCAACCTTGATCTAGAGATCCGTCAAAGCCTTCAAGAAGTCCTCAATCAAAGATCATCCTCTTCTCAAGCATTCATTCAAGCGTTCATCCACCTTGAGAAAATCCAAAAAGGGTTTCTTCATTTGAGTAAAGTATTTTTATTGTTATATTCGCTCATTTAAGGAGCTGTTATTGTATTAATTTGTGCTCTAAATTTTCTTACTCTTTGTGAGTAATTGTTCTTATTTTTGGAGGATTTCCAAAATAAGGGAAGGTTGATTCGAACCTGAAATTGGAGTATTTTGGATTAGCTTGTACCCGGGAAACAAGTAGACTAGCTTGGGATAGCTAGTGTCGGAGTTTCCGATGTTCTGTATTCGGGTTGAATGCAAGTATAGTGGATTGAAATTCTCAAGTAGGAGCTTGGGGAGTGGATGTAGGTGCAAGGTTGGCACCGAACCACTATAAATCCTTGTGTTTATGGTGTGCTTTATTATTTCTCTTTATTTCTTTATTATATCCTTGCATTCCTGCTTTAGGTAATTAATATTGAATTAAAGTCTTTGTTTTGTTCATCATAAGTAATTAATTAAGCCTAAAATTTTTAGAAACCCAATTCACCCCCCCTCTTGGGTTGCATAGCTGGGAAACAAGTGGTATCAGAACCCGGTGCTCTAGTCCTTCTTTGATCTAACAATCAAAGAGCCAAAGATCTATGGCAACCCATGTCCGTACTTCTCTAGCCGAGGGGCAATCTACAAACCGACCTCCACTTTTCAATGGGTCTAATTACACCTATTGGAAAGCTCGGATGAAGATATTCATACAAGCACTCGACAATGATATGTGGAGTATCATAGTGAACGGTCCTCACACACCCACCAAGATTATAGATGGTGAGGAGTCAACCAAACCCGAGAAAGAATGGGATGAGGTTGATAAGAAATTGGCACAATTAAATACCAAAGCTATGAATGTTCTTTATTGTGCACTAGATGCAAATGAATTTAATCGCATTTCTACTTGTGCATCTGCTAAAGAAATATGGATAGGTTAGAAGTAACCCATGAGGGAACAAATCAAGTAAAAGAGACTAAAATAAACATGCTAGTGCATAAATATGAATTGTTCAAAATAGAGCATGATGAGTCCATAACTACTATGTTTACTCATTTTACTGATATAATCAATGGTTTGAAGAGTCTTGGCAAATCTTATACTAACAGTGAGCTTGTAAGGAAGATTCTCAGGTCATTGCCAAGAACTTGGGAAGCCAAGGTGACTGCCATCCAAGAAGCAAAGGACTTGAACACTCTACCTCTAGAAGAGCTTCTTGGATCCTTGATGACTCATGAACTTAGCATGAAGCAACATCAAGAGGATGAAGTCAAAAAGAAAAGAACCATTATCCTCAAATCCGCAACTTCGCCTGATTATGAAATGGATGACACTGAAGATGAAGAACAGGATGAAGAGATGGCACTCATCACCTGGAAATTTAAAAAATTTCTAAGAAAAAAAAATAGGGGATGAGAAAGAAGTCATTCACAAAAGGGGAACAAAACAAAGAGAAAGAGAAAGATCAACCCCTTATATGCTACGAGTGCAAGAAGCCGGGATATTTCAGATCCGAATGTCCACAACTGAAGAAAGGTCCCAAAAAGTTCAAAAAGAAAGCAATGATGGCGACTTGGAGTGCGAGTGATGACTCAAGCTCCGATGAGGAAACCTCAACAGAACAAGCCAACCTGTGCCTTATGGCACACGAAAATGAGGTAACTTCTGAATCCACTAGTGAATTTACTTTTGAAGAATTGCATGAAGCATTCTATGATTTAATTGATGAATTAAAGAAACTAGGAAAGAAAAACAAAGAACTGAAATTGGAAAATCAGTCCTTAGTGAAACAAGCTGAAAACTTTCGATTGAAAAATCCACCTTGATTCAAGAGAATCAAAACTTAAAGAATGAAATTAACAAGCTAAAACCTATAGTAGATAAGTTCACCTTAAGTTCAAACAAACTAAATATGATCCTTGATAATCAGAAAGCTATATATGATAAGGCTGGACTTGGCTATAAACCTCTGAAGAAACAAAAATTTCTGAAGGATATTTATGTAAATTATTCAAGTAACAAGTCTACAAATATTACTTGTTTCAAATGTGGAAGAATAGGACATAAATCATACACATGTCTTATTAACAAATATGCAAATACAAAGAAAATATGGGTTCCAAAAGGAACCATTTTGACTAACCTAAAAGGACCCAAGAAAGCTTGGGTACCTAAGACAGAAACTTGACCTTTGCTTGCAGGTGTGTCTAGCATCCCAAGAAGGAAACAGGAAATGGTATCTTGACAGTGGATGCTCAAGACACATGATTGGTGATGAATCACAATTCATCACGCTTGATGCTAAGGATGGAGGGATGGTCACCTTTGGAGATAATGGCAAAGAAAAGATCATCGGGATAGGTAACATTGGTATCACTCCCTCCAATTACATTGAGAATGTTTTATTGGTTAAAGGTTTAAAGCATAACTTACTTAGCATTAGTCAATTCTGTGATAAAGGGTATAAAGTAGTTTTTGAATCATCTGTTTGCATTGTGACTAGTCCTATTAACGATGGCATTAAATTTATAGGACATAGGCATGGCAATGTTTATATGATAGATTTGAATGACTTAGCCAAATTAGACATGCAATGCCTAGTATCCTTAAATGCTAAAATTAATGAGACTTGTTGGCTGTGGCATCGTAGACTTGCACATATTAGCATGCATTCTCTTTCAAAACTAATTAAGAAAGAACTAGTTCTTGGTTTGCCAAAATTGAATTTTGAAAAGGATAGAATTTGTAATGCATGCCAATTAGGAAAACAAACTAGAGTTTCATTTAAATCCAAAAATACTGTTTCAACTTCTAGACCTCTAGAGCTCTTACATATGGACTTATTTGGACCAACTAGAACCACGAGTCTAGGAGGAAAATGATATGGCTTTGTAATTATAGATGATTACTCTCGTTTTACTTGGGTTTTCTTTTTGGCACACAAAAATGAAACTTTTCATATTTTCACTAAATTTCATCGAAAAGTCACTAATGAAAAAGGTTTTTCAATTCAAAATATTAGAAGTGATCATGGAACTGAATTTGAAAATCAAGATTTTGAAAATTTTTGTGATGAAACTGGAATTGGCCATAACTTCTCTGCTCCTAGGACACCCCAACAAAATGGGGTAGTTGAAAGGAAAAACAGAACCTTAGAAGAAATGGCCCGTACCATGCTTTGTGAAAGCAACCTCCCAAGATATTTCTGGGCGGAAGCAATTAACATAGCATGTTACATTTTAAATCATGCTTTAATTAGACAATTTTTAAAGAAAACCTCCTATGAACTTTGGAAAGGGAGAAAACCAAATATTGCATATTTTCATGTATTTGGTTGCCGATGTTTTGTATTAAATAATGGCAAAGAAAAACTTGGTAAATTTGATGCAAAATCAGATGAAGCAATCTTTCTAGGTTACTCCTCCACTAGTAAAACATTTAGAGTTTTCAACAAAAGAACTTTAATAGTTGAGGAGTCCATACATGTTGTCTTTGATGAATCTAACGATCTTCCTTCAAGGAAGAATGAGGATGTTGATGATGCAGATCCACTAATAGAAGGTTTGAAGGAGATCACTCTGAAAGATTCAGCAACTCCAGAAGACAAGGATCAAGAAGACAAACAAGATGAGAGAGGTGAAGAAATTCAAGAACAATCTCAAGGTACAAATGACCTACCCAAGGAATGGAGGTATGTTCACAACCACCCTAAGGAGTTAATAATTGGTGATCCTATGCATGGGGTAAAAACCGTTCTTCATTAGAGATGTAGTTAATCATTGTGCTTTTGTATCTCATCTTGAACCTAAAACTTTTGAAGAAGCTGAAAATGATCATAATTGGATTAATGCAATGCAAGAGGAACTTAATCAATTTGAAAGAAATAATGTTTGGACCTTAGTATCAAGACCTAAAAATTATTCAATAATTGGCACAAAATGGGTCTTTAGAAATAAATTAGATGAGCATGGAAATGTAATTAGAAATAAAGCAAGACTGATTGCTAAGGGATATAATCAAGAAGAAGGAATTGATTTTGATGAAACCTTTGCACCTGTTGCTAGATTAGAAGCTATTAGACTTCTACTTGCATATGCTTGCTTTATGAAATTCAAGTTATTTCAAATGGATGTTAAAAGTGCATTTTTAAATGGATATATTGCTGAAGAAGTATATGTAGAACAACCCCCTGGATTTGAAAATCATGCATTTCCTAATCATGTCTTTAGATTAAACAAAGCTTTATATGGATTAAAACAAGCACCTAGAGCATGGTATGAAAGGCTAAGCAAATTTCTACTAAATAATGATTTTTTTAAGAGGTAATGTAGATACAACCCTATTTATTAAAGAAATCAAAATGATATGCTAGTTATACAAATTTATGTTGATGACATAATTTTTGGGTCTACTAATGAATCCCTTTGTCAAGACTTTGCTAAGCTTATGCAGGGGGAGTTCGAGATGAGCATGATGGGAGAACTCACCTTCTTCCTCGGACTCCAAATCAAACAATCAAAAGAGGAAATCTCCATCACCCAAAGCAAGTACACCAAGGAACTACTCAAAAGATTTGGAATGGAGAACTGCAAACCAATTGGCACACCAATGAGTCCCTCATGTAAGCTTGACAAGGATGATGAAGGTAAATGTGTAGACTTAAAATACTATAGAGGTATGATTGGCTCATTATTATATTTAACTGCAAGTAGGCCTGATATCATGTTTAGTGTTTGCTTATATGCCAGATATCAATCTAATCCTAAAGAATCTCATTTGAATGCTGTTAAAAGAATCCTTAGATACTTAAATGGTACTCAAACTCTAGGGTTATGGTACTCTAAGGACTCACAAATTGATTTATTAGGATATTCAGATGCTGATTTTGCTGGATGTAAATTAGATAGAAAGAGCACAAGTGGAACTTGCCAATTTTTTGGAGTTAACCTAATCTCATGGTTTAGCAAGAAACAAAATTCGATGGCACTGTCTACGGCTGAGGCCGAATACATTGCAGCTGGAAGTTGTTATGCTCAAATCTTGTGGATTAAGCAACAACTCAAAGACTTTGGAATCAAACTTAATGAAACACCAATAAGATGTGACAACACAAGTGCCATAAATCTATCTAAAAATCTAATTCAACACTCAAGATCCAAACATATTGAAATAAGATATCATTTTATAAGAGAATATGTTCAAAACAAAAATATAATTCTTGAATATGTTTGCACTGAAAATCAATTAGCTGATATCTTTACAAAGGCCCTTAGTGAGGATAGATTCTGTGAAATTAGGAGAAATCTAGGAATTCTAGATCCATATACCTAAAAATTTCTCAATTTCCAAAAAAAAAAAAAAAAAAAATTGATGTCAAAAACTCTTGGAGCTCAATTTCAAACATCTATCCTAGTCCCAAAAGCTCAAATTTATCATTCTAAAAACTTATCATTGAGCAAAATTCTTCTCCCAAAATTTTAAATTTTTCTGAATTTATTCATATTTTTTCTGAATTTTTGAACTTCATGAGTCGACCCCCTTGAGTCGACTCAATGGCAAACTTGTTATTTCCTCAAACTTCTCACGGGCTCATTATTTTTATACTGGAACCCTGTTCATGAGACGACTCATCTTCTCATCGTCCTCCTTCCAAAAGCCGTCTTCTCCAATTCTTTTTGCTCCAAATCCAAGGATCCAATTTGAAGCAATTC
This sequence comes from Elaeis guineensis, assembly GCF_000442705.2. Lineage (NCBI taxonomy): Eukaryota > Viridiplantae > Streptophyta > Magnoliopsida > Arecales > Arecaceae > Elaeis > Elaeis guineensis. Next base: position 133,358,516 of record NC_025993.2, read on the forward strand.
TCCCTCCTCCTCTCCACCAAAAATCGCCACCTTGAAATGAAATTTTTTGTGCTTTCTCGCAGTGTTTGGCGCGGTTGGAACGTGCCCTAGCACTTCACCGATCTTCCAAAATCCACTTCTTTTCTCCACCAAAATCCCTCTTCACTCTCTTGTGATCCCTCCTCCACTCCTCCAAGTCTCATTGCCTGCTACTATATTGAATATGGCTCCGAAGATGAAACTTCCCCAAAGAAGAAAATCAATCCGTGAGCCTGAAGAAATTATCCGAAAGAAAACGCATGCTCAGTCTTCCACTGATCCCACTCCAGCTTCAGTATCTACTCAAGGTCCCCCTCAATCTTTCCTAAGCCCCAGTGTGAATCCTCTTTCTGATAGAAAAGTCGAAACCGGGAAGAATATAGATTTTCGGTTCTTTGAGAAAGAAGGTTTTACTTTTGCAAGTAAGATTAAAAACCAAGGATGGGAACTCTACTGCTCCCTTAAGGAAGTCACCTATGTTGACCTAGTTAGAGAATTCTACCAGAACCTACATTATGGAAATGGGTCAGTGACTTCAACAGTCAAGGGAATTGATATCTGCTTGGATTCTAGGATATTGGGAGAAATACTTCAGTTGCCTAGTGAAGGTTACTCTTATATGGAACTCCCAGTAAAAGAAGAGGGGATCAGAATTATTTTAGGAGAAACTTATTCAGGGAGTTTAAACAAATTGGAAGCAAAGATTTTGTCCATTGAGATGAGGGTCCTGCATCAGATGGTAACAAAGCTCTTCTTTCCTAGGAGTGGTAGGCATGACTTACTTTCCAGCAGAGATGTATGTATCATGTTTCATGTCATCACTCAGACCCCCCTGAACCTCCCTGCACTTATGATAAGGCCATGAGAGAAACTTTGAACAGATCCAAGGCACACTTGCCTTATGGTATGGCCCTTACTAGAGTATTTAGGAGGTTTGGAGTTAGCTGTGAGGGGGAGGCTTCTACTAAGCTCTCTCATGTGGACACTTTCAACCAACACACCCTGCACCGAATGGGATTTACAAAAACTGATGGTGGTTGGATCAAGGGATCTGAGGAGAGAGCTGAGGACAGAGCTGAAGAAGAAGGTCCATCATCTCTTGTCCATGACTTCAGGGCAGCATCACCAAATATCCAGTTCATTCCTGATACAGAGGCTGGCCCTTCAGAGTTTACTAGGATGCCCACACCAGTGTATCAGCCAGAGAGCAGAGCACCTCATTCAGAGTTCAGACTGGCTGACGATCAGATCGAGCATATATCACAGGTGTGGCTTCTTTGCTGTCTAGTCAGTGGAGTAGTACTTCTTTTGCACCAGGAGCTACTTCTTCTGATCAGACCATCACTCCCCACATCTCCACCTTATTTCAGATGATATCAGATCAGTCCATCTGGATCCAGCAGCTTGAGGACACAGTCTAGAGACTGACTGGCAGAGTTCTTGACTTGCAGGGGCAAGTCCTTGCTTTGGCCCATCCCAAGCCACAGGAGTCAACTATTGAGGTCACAGACCTCACTGCAGAGGCTGGCAGGCTCAGAGGAGCACTAGAGGGTGGATATGAGTTACTGAGGAGAGAGATCCGAGGATCGAGTGAGCATGCAACCACTCAGTTTACTGCTCTACTTCAATCTGTTTCTAGAGCACTGAACGTACTTGATTCTATCAGACTCACCCTTTCTGTTCAGTCCTTAGCCTCTCAGCGTACTCAGCCACCCAGTTCATCTCGATCTCCTGCTCGTGCCAGAGGCAGATGGGGTAGAGGACGCACTTCAGATCCATCAGCTTCTCATACTATATCTGATGACTCCGATCCATGACTTGTCTTGATCATTATTAGATCCTAGGTGTTAGTGTTTTGTTCTAGGATCTGTATTTTTGGGGGCCATGTATTGACAATTAACTGATTAATTTTTATATTAAGAACTATGTATTGAAACAATTATGATTTTATTGGAATCATCTTTTACTTATATTTCTACCTTTTGTAATGATGTTGATCATATTTTGGTTATATATATTCTCCTTGTTGAAATAGTGTCTTCTCTTTGTTGTTGTTTGCTGTTAATAATTGCTGTATTAAGGGGGAGCAAACATCTGTGATTAACTCTAAAGGGGGAGAAATTAAAGAATGTTTCAGAAAAAGGAGAAGTTAACCATGTTTGATGATGTCAAAAAGGGGGAGAAATTAAACAAAAAGCAACTCATCAAAAGCAAAACCCTAAAGCAAAATCCTAAATTATGAGAAATTTGGTATCAGACAGAAATTAAACAAAAAGCAATTAAATTATGAGCAATTAAAGAAAAAGCAAGCAAAATCCTAAATTATGAGAAATTTGGTATCAGACAGAAATTAAACAAAAAGCAATTAAATTATGAGCAATTAAAGAAAAAGCAACCCATCAAAAGTAAAACTACAAATTATGAGAAATTAATGAATGAATTGAAGAATTTAAAGAACAATATCAAAAGTACAATGCTAAGTACAATGCAATTATGTAACTTTTAAATTACTTCTTTACATATGCTCTGATTTACTTTAAAAATTTAAATATACTCTGATATACTTCAAAATTCCAACTTACTCTGATACATCTTAAATTTTTTTTAACTTGCTCTGATACATCATAAAATTTGTTCTGATACATTATAAAATTTTCTCTGATACATTGTAAAATTATTTTTCTTACTCCGATACATTGCAAAATTTATTTTTCTCTTGCTCTGATATATCTTAAACTCAAAATAAGCTAATACACTTTCAAAATCAACTCTTAAACATGCTTTGGCACACATAATTATTTTTTTGTATCAAAAGCAATTAAAGCACATAATTAATTTTTGCTCTGATGCTAAAACTAAAATCAAATAAAAATAAGCAAATTTTCAAAATACAACTTGCTCTGATAACAAAAATAAGTTTTTTGCTCTAACACCAAAATCACATATTCCAATGAGCATATCTTCAAATCTTTAAGAAGATGGACAAACTATTTTTGTATATGATCATTTATATTACATGCCAAAAGAATCTTACTCTTTTCAAGCATATAAATGTATAATGCATTCTTTTGAAATTATTGATTCACATAAATGCTTTTGTTCAAATGTTTTGTCATCATCAAAAAGGGGGAGATTGTTGCTCCTAGATTGATTTTGATGATTACAAAGCAGATTGAAGGGATACAAATAATTTTAAATTGAAAAAGTCCTTATGCTCTTCAGGGGCAAAATCATAATTTCACTAAAATCCTAATTTGATAGTATCATTTGGTAGAACAAATGATTAGTAATCTATTGATGAAAATTTATTATGTTTGGACTTATATTTTTGAAGTTATGAAGGTTTGAAGTGCATGAGTCGACTCATGAGTCAACTCATGGCACTATGAGCTGATTGGCACGCAAAAATTCCCCTTGGCATGCTAGTTTTCTGGCTTGGCACGACCTGTGAGTCGACTCATGAGTCGACCCACAAGGCATGAGTCGACTCATGAGTCGACCCCTGCTGATTTGAGCCAAGAATTTCCAGAAACTCATTCTCTGGTCTTTGCAACAGAAGTCGACTCATGAGTCGACTCCTGAAGCATGAGTCGACTCATGAGTCGACCCCTGCGACGGAAAATGTCAGCAACGGCTATTTTTTTACCCATTTTAATTACCTTTTATGCTTCCTAAAAATGCTCTAACGGCTCTTTTTCTGCCTAATATATTTTCTCTTGTTTCTTAAGGCTATAAAAGGTTTCAAATGGTGAAAAAAAAAGGTGAGATCAAACCTATATACAAAAGGATCCAAAATCTACACGAGAAAGCCTGAGATCAACGATATACCCAAAAGAAAAAGAGAGAGGATCCACAATATACAAGAGAGATTGTGAAAGAGAAAAGCAAGAGCATTCAAAGAGAGGATCTTTCAAGCCTATTGTTCAACCTTGATCTAGAGATCCGTCAAAGCCTTCAAGAAGTCCTCAATCAAAGATCATCCTCTTCTCAAGCATTCATTCAAGCGTTCATCCACCTTGAGAAAATCCAAAAAGGGTTTCTTCATTTGAGTAAAGTATTTTTATTGTTATATTCGCTCATTTAAGGAGCTGTTATTGTATTAATTTTGCTCTAAATTTTCTTACTCTTTGTGAGTAATTGTTCTTATTTTTGGAGGATTTCCAAAATAAGGGAAGGTTGATCCGAACTGAAATCGGAGTATTTTGGGTTAGCTTGTACCCGAGAAATAAGTAGACTAGCTTGGGATAGCTAGTGTCGGAGTTTTCGATGTTCTATATTCGGGTTGAATACAAGTATAGTGGATTGAAATTCCAAGTAGGAGCTTGGAGAGTGGATGTAGGTGCAAGGTTGGCACCGAACCACTATAAATCCTTGTGTTTGTGGTGTGCTTTATTGTTTCTCTTTATTTCTTTATTATATCCTTGCATTCCTGCTTTAGGTAATTAATATTGAATTAAAGTCTTTGTTTGTTCATCATAAGTAATTAATTAAGCCTAAAATTTTTAGAAACCCAATTCACCCCCCCTCTTGGGTTGCATAGCTGGGCAACACCTAACATCCTCTTAGATCTATCCCTATAGATTTTTATACCTAGTATATAGGATGCTTCACCCAAATCTTTCATAAAAAACTTAATTGATAGCCATGTCTTGACCAATTCTAACATTGGGACATCATTCCCAATGAGAAGTATGTTATCCACATATAAAACTACGAAGACAATGACATTCCCACTAGTCTTCTTGTATACACAAAGTTCATTCATATTTTTGATAAAGCTAAACTCTTTGACTGTAACATCAAAGTGGATGTTTTAACTCCTCGAGGCCTGCTTTAATCCATAAATGAATTTTTTAAGCTTGCATACCTGATTTGCTCTCTCTTTTGAGACAAATTCTTCTGGCTGAGATATGTAATTCTCTTCCTCAAGATAACCATTATTAAAAGCGATCTTCACATCTACTTGCCAAATTTCATAATCATGGTATGCTGCTATTGCAAGCATAATCCATATAGATTTAAGTATGGCAACAGATAAAAATATTTTATCATAATCTATACCCTATTTTTGCTTGAAATCTTTAGCCACCTATCTAGCTTTATAGGCTTCAACTTGGCCATCTGCTCCAATTTTTTTCTTATAGATCCATTTGCACCCAATAGGGGGTCACACCCTCTAGTGCATTAACCAAAGTTCACACTTGGTTGGAGTACATAGAGTTTATTTCAAATTTTATAGCCTCTAGCCATTTGTCTGAGTTTCTACTCATGATGGCTTCCGTATAGGTCAAAGATTCATCATTCTCAATGATGTGAGCTTCATTATTCTCAACAATGAATCCATACCTTATAGGTGCATTTCGCACTCTATTCGACCTTCGGAGAGGTAGTGTATTTTGTGGTTGTACTTTATTAATAGATATTTCTGGTTGAGGATTATCTTGTGCTTGTATTTGTAGGTTTTGAACTTCTCCAAGTTCAATTTTTTCCTACTGTCTCTTTTTAGAATAAATTCTTTTTCTATAAAAGTGACATATTTATTGACAAGCACTTTTTGCTCAGTAGGATGGTAAAAGAGATATCCTATACTCTCTTTAGGATAACCTACAAATAAGCATTTATCTGTCCTAGTACTCAGCTTATGTTCAAAATTTCTTTTAATATAAGCTGGACAGTCCTATATCTTAAAATACTTAAGATTAAACTTCTTTCCTCTCCATATCCCATATGGAGTGCTTGGCACAGATTTTGAAAGTATTCTGTTTAAGATATAGACAACAGTTTCTAGGACATATCCCCAAAAGAAAATAGGCAAGTCTGTAAAGCACATTATAGACCACACCATATCTAATAAAGTGAGATTCCTCCTTTCTGCTACACTATTTAGCTGTAGTGTATAGGGAGGGGTCCATTCTAAGAGAATTTTATTTTCTTTAAGATGATCTAGAAACTCGTTGGATAAGTATTCTCCTCTTCGATTGGATCGAAAGATTTTAATACCTTTTTCAGTTTGTTTCTCGATCATACTTTGATACTCTTTAAATTTATCAAAGATCTCGGATTTGTATTTCATAAGATACATATATCCAAACCTAAATAAATCATCAGTGAATGTTATAAAATAAGAGTATCCTCCTCTAGCTTCTATTGTCATAGGACCACATACATCAGTATGTACAAGTCCTAATAACTTAATTATTCTTTCTCCATATTTACTAAATGGAGTCTTAATTATTTTTTTCATAAGATAAGATTCATAAGTATCTAATGATTCATAATCATAAGGATTAAAGAACTCTTCTTTGTATAACTTGTTAATCCTTGTCTCACTTATATGACCAAGTTGACAATACCAAAGTAAAGTGTTATTCATCTCTTCTTTCTTTCATTTTTTGCTTTTATCAATATAAAAAATATTATCATTAGATAGAATCAGAAGATCATTATTAATAACGTCATGATAAAAAATTTTATTAAAAAAAAATTTGAGCAACTATTGCTCTTTTCATTTATTTCATAACCTTGTTGCAATAGCAAAGGTACAAAAATAATATTGCTAATGATCTTAGGTGTATAATAACAGTTTTCTAGCTCTAAGATCTTCTTAGAAGGTAACTTCAACATATATGTCTCTACAGCCTGTGCATGGATGGACTCTTCTCCAGCATCATAGAGCTTGAAGTCACCCTTCTTTAGTACTCTAATATTCTACAGCCCCTGCAATGACTTGCAGATATGAGAACTGCAGGTGGTATCTAATATCCAAGAGTCTGAATTAAAAAAATTTAATAACAAAATTGTATATATCTCATACATACCTTTTGGTGTATCACTTGCACCAGCCTTTACAGTTGCAAGATATAACTTGCAATTCTTTTTTTAGTGTCTTGCTTTATCGTAGTGAAAGCAGGTATCCTGTCCGGAGACTTTCTTCTCCTTCTTCATCTTGCTAATCTTAGGGTTCAGTACTTTCTTTGAATCCTTAAAACCTAACTTCTTCTTAAAGATTTTATCCACAAGAAAAAGTAAAGCTTTTTCTTTCTTAATGTGGCTCTCAGCTATCTTGAGCATATTCAATAGCTCAGGCAAAGAGGTATTCAATTTGTTCATGTGATAGTTCATGACAAATTGAGTGAATGACTCGAAGAGAGATTGCAGGATCAAATTCTGACTTAATTCTCCATCCATCACAAAATCCAATTGACCCAATCTAATGATCAGGTCAATGACCTTCAGGATATGGTCTTGTACGGATGACCCCTCAGTCATTCTAGTATAGAATAACTGCTTAGATATTTTATATCTAGCAGTCCTACTCTGTTCTCCATGCAACTCTTTAAGATTAAGGAGTATGGATTGAGTATCCATGCTCTCATGTTGTTTTTGTAATTCATTGCTCATAGAGACTAGTATGATGCACTTGACAGTCAAAATGTTATTCTTCCAGATCCTTTATGTGGATACTCCTCCTCTGTGGCATCATCCCCAACCTCTTGTGGTTCGGAGACATCAAGAATATAGGAGAGCTTCTCCTGAGTGAGTATAATTTTTAAATTTCTCAATCATTCCACATAATTAAGATCGATCAATTTGTTAGAATCTAAAATTTTTTATAATGATAGTGAAGATGCCATTTGTAGAATTTAATCTACAATGAATAAAGAACATTACATAAGCAAACAGCTCATGATGACTCACACAATTAAATAAGATCTTTAGATTTAATTATATCTCTCACTATTTTATCAAACATCATAACCCTCTACTATGATGAACAAGATATATTACATATTTATCTTAGTGGGATTGAGACCCTAATCCCTCATAATGATCTTGTGTTAACACAACAAACCCTTATGAGTTCATAGATAAGAAACTCTTTTCAATTATATCTCATGCAATTCTCAATATCATATCTTGGCTTTTAAAATATTATTAGCTATGTGTTAACACAATAAGCAATAATATTTTAGTTAAGTAAGACCCTTTATTTTAATACAGTCAAATTCGAATATAACTGCCCTTGTGTTAACACAATAAAGCAATATATCTAAAATTGCCGTAAGCATCTTCTATCCACCAGGATTATGTTATATTAATCCTTATGACCAGTCTTGTGTTAACACAATAAACTAGCCATAGCTCATGATGTAACATTAACCTAGCATGAAGGAAGGCCCCTAGTAGTGTTTTCAACATTTGGATTTTTCAATATCAAGATCGCTTAATCAAATTGGCCAGATAAGTAAGGTGGAGATCCCCCCGTTGTTTTTCTTAGACATCAATAAATTAATCAAGTCAGATAATAGAACCAATTAAAGAACCATCTGTAGTATTTTTCTAGATACCAATTGATTAATTGATCAAGAATTGGTTAATCTCTAGTTGCATATCACTACAACTTAATATAATTTTTAATGAGGACTTTTATTTGGTCTCATGGATATTCTAACTATATAATGCTAATTTATGTATCAGCATTAAAATATTTTATATGTGCAAGTGTAACATATAGACTTTCATCATTCTAGGACAACCTTGTAGTGTAACCCCGTTATGCTAGGATAACCTTATGTTTGGATGATGAAATGGTGAATCATATATGTATCATTTCATATCATCATATGAAAACATAATTAATGGCATAAATGATTTTATAGCATGAATCATAATATGCATCACATACATATTATGTATATATGATTGAACTAAATAAGGCCGGCTCTGATACCACTGTAGGATTTCAGGATGGACATGCACCACGAAAGCAAAACGAATTTCAAAAATTTAAATTAAAAAATTTTAAATATTTAAACTCTTAAACTAGTATCTCTTTGATGATTAACAATTATATAATATATATACAACAAATTTCAAGCTATAGAAGAATACTTGCAGCGCTTAATCCAAATTTTGGTAGAACTTCCACCAGGCGCCCAAGTGTTCGCCCTCTAACGATGATCCACACAGGGCTATGATCAGAACACCAACTCTTTGAGATGATTCTTCCTCCAAAATTCTCACTCTGAAAATTTTTTTGAGCACCAGGACCTCAAGACCCTCTTCCTCTCCCTAGCCTTCCTATCCCTACCTTTCTTCTCTCCTTGTCTTCCTTAAATCTCTTCCTAGGCTCTTGTCCTAAAATCGAACTTGTCCTTACTATTTTTAGATTTATCCTAATAAGAGAAGAAAGAGACTAATTGGATAATAGAGACAGGATGTTAGAAAGAAAGAAAGAATTGAAAATCTACATAAATCAAATCCCCTGGCACACCCCTTTAAATACTTAATGATAGGTTGCCTTCGGGAATGATTCGCACCCCCTCCATGTGCCATCTCACATCCCAAAAAATTTCTCACACCCTTAGCCAATTTCTCACACCCATCAGGAGCCTCATGACATATGGTAAGTATCTAAAAAAAATCTGAGAGATACTTCGCGCAGAAGGACTCTTTGAAATATTTTTCTCGATGTTTCTCTGATGCATCATGCAGCTTTCCTTGGCATAATTTTTCTCCACCATCCATCAGTGACTTTTATCCATCCAATGGCTCAAAATTGAGGCACTAACTTGTTGATGGTGTAAAAAAATTAAAAATAAGATGAGGCATGACACATAGATTAGAGTCTTTCACAAGTTGGACTCTTGGTTAGGCGCATGGATCAAATTGGCAGGATTTCAAACTTCAACCAATTTTCATGATTAAACTAAAAGGTGATTAATCTAAAGAAGATCTCTTCAGCATTCTAAATTAAGTGAAAAATTATCAAGAATTTTTTTCTCACTGTGGAACATTAGATAAACCTAAGGAAGGGGCATCCCATCTCATGGGATGCGAAACCTATTTCTACTTACAAAGACTGCATCCTACGTGCAAGAAAAATTATTGACATGTGAGAACCAGGTTTCTTGGCTCTAAATTTTTGGTACATATAGCCAAGGACTGATCCAACTCAAACCCAAAATTGGTTTGAATTAATTTGACTTTAATTAGCCCAATCTAGAATCAATTTTGAATCCGATTTGAAACAAGGAGCTAGGATTTGCAACATGTGCTAGCATGTCTACTTTGCAAACATGATCTAATCCAATTAGATCCCTAATTAATTTTTTTTATGTGTGACCCATTGGGTTTCACATCTAGCTAGTAGTGGGCCCGAGTATAAGTCGATCTGGTTTGATTAGAATTTAATCTAACCGATCTAGATCCAATCGAGCTAATCTGATTTCAGTAATTAGAACTCTTTCTAATTGGCGATTGAATTAAATTTTTTAATTTGATCAAACCCATAAGATAAGATTAACATCTAGCAATGTATCATATCTATCTAAAAGATATAAAATTTTGATAAAAATATCAAAAATATCCTTCAGTAGAAAGTTATCATGCAATTCGATCCTACGATCTCCCTGCACTCTGAATATGACTTTGGATATGGAATGATGTCAAATCTAATATCATACTCATATTTCTCTCAATCTTAAATGATGATTCAATTAATAAAATATTAAAATTATTTTTTAATTTTTATTCTACTTTGATCAAAGACTTTCTGAATCATCAATCAATCGGAGTAAGTAGGATACGATCTCCTCTTACCAGGAGTGATCGATTCCATATTGATCTACTCACAATCTCCATACACATTTTACCATATCCAGAATACCCCACATATGACTAAATCATGAATAAGTATGAATCAAAATATGAATTCAAATATACAAGGTTCTATGGTAGTCTCAGGTCAAAGGATTATATGCACAACTCCCACTATAAGAAAATATCTTTTGACTGATAAGTAGATTTCATAAGATATTTCTTAAGTCAGATCAATTCAGTAAACTCATTCTCTAATGAGCACCCACTTTCTTGTATTAGTGTCTCACACAAGTGGCTTATGAGATCAGCCACCCTCTCCATCGAGTATACATAGGAAGTACTAGTCTATCCGAAACATTGATCCCCTACTCAATATACTTATGACTAGAAATATCAAGATTTTTAAGATTTTAGATCTCATAGATATGATCTCATCATAACCCTAAAATTATTATCCTGATTTATGGAGTTCATCATAATCATTACTAAAGTAAGATACAGTATATGATGAAAAATATTTTTTATTTATAAAATATTAATTATATGAGTCTGAAAGATTACAAGAAAAACCCATCAAAATATAAATTTTGATTGACTTGTAGGGTATATTCCTTTCAATAGCATGTTTAAATTCTTGTTGTAGTATAAGGTTGTGCATGAGACCTTGAAAAATCCTCATTAAAGTTATATTAAGTTGCAGTAATGAGCAACTATAAGCTATCTAATTCTTGAATCAATTAAATCAATTGATGTCTAGGAATGTTTTAAGTATGATGGTTATTTAATTGATTTCATTTACTGACCTGGCCAACTTATTGGTGTCTAGAAAAGCAATGGAGGGACCCCCACCAATCTTATATTTATACTTTTCTGATCAATTGGGTTAGTTCGAATCTTGAATTAAGATTGCTTGATGTTGAAATATTACTACTAGGGGTCTTCTTTCATGTTAGGTCTATGTTATGATGAGAACTATAGTAGGTTTGTTGTATAACCACAAGACCTGCTATGAGGATAGTTGTAATATAGTTCTGGTGCATATTAGATGCTTATGATATTTTTGAGTGTACTGCTTTGTTGTGTAACCACAAGGGCATCATTATTCAAATCCGATTATATAAAAATGAAGGATCTAACTTAACTAAAATTTTATAGTTTGTTGTGCAACCACAAGATTATAAGAGTTTTAAAGGCAAGAATATTGTTGAGAGTTGTATGGGATGTAATTGGAAAGGGTCTCCTATCTTTGAACTCATAGAGATTTGTTGTGTAACCACAAGACTGATATGAGAAATTAGGATCTCAACCCCACTTAAAAAATCAGGATTGGGTTTCTTGTTTACCATAAGAAAGGATTATGGTATCCGATAAAATAGTAGAAAACATAACTAGATAAAAGACCTTATCTTGTTGTGAATATCATTATTAGTGGTCTGATTGTATATTATTCTTGTTATGTAGATAATTTCATTATGACTTCTTCACTCTTATTGCAAAGCATCCTAAATAATAATAAGTTGACCAGACTGAACTTTGTGAACTGGATGAGGAACTTGCACATTATTTTTGCATAAGAAAAGATCTCCTACATTTTGGATACTCCCAGCCTTGATTCTATTAAGAAAGATTGTACCGAGGAGGACAGAGCCACATATAAAATGTGATGGAATGACAGTACTACTATTAAGTGCATTATGTTGGCCTCCATGAGCAATGAGCTATAGAGGCAAAATATGAGAAAATAGATCCTCAATCCATACTCCTTAATCTTAAAAAGTTATATGAAGAACATAGTAGGATTGCTAGATATGAAATATCCAAGTAGCTTTTTTGGGCAAGGATGATTGAGAGCACACTAGTTTGAACCCATGTGCTTAAACTCATTGATTTGATCACTAGATTAAGTCAATTAGGTTTTCACATGGACAGATAACTCAGTCAGGATTTGATATTGCAATCTCTCCCAGACTCCTTCCAATTTGTAATTAATTATTATATGAACAAGCTGGATACTTCATTGCCAAAGCTACTTAATATGCTTAAGATAGCACATCAAGGGAGAAAAAGGTACTGTTCTTCTTGTGAATAAGAAGAAAACTGGCAAGAAAGGTTTGAAATAAAAATTGAACCCTAAGAGTAGCACCTTCAAAAAGAAGAAGGCTAAGAATGTTATCTGTTTTTACTACGGCAAACCAAGACATTGGAAAAGAAACTGCAAAAATTTTCTTGCAAGCGTGAAGTAGGGTGCAAGCACTGCACAAAAGGGTATGTATATGATACAAACTGCTTTGTCATTAAATCATTCAGCCAGTAATCTTTGGATATTGGATACTACCTGTGATTCACACTCCTGCAAATCCTTACAGGGACTGTAGAAAATCCGAAGGCTGAAGAAAGGTAACTTTAAGCTATTCGATACTAGTGGAGAGACTGTATACGTCGAAGCTGTAGGCATCTACCTGCTAAAGTTACCTTCCGACAGGGTTCTGAAACTGAAAGATTGTTACTATATGCCGAAAATAATTGGAATGTAATATCTGTACCCTTGTTATTAAGACAAGGTTTTGAAATAAATGTAAAGGGCAATAGTTGCTCTATTATTCATTCTAATAAAATCTTTGGTATTAGTTTTATTAAAAATGATCTTCTAGTTTTATCACTTAATGATGAAATTTTTTGTATTAATATGAATATAAAAAGAAAAAAAGAGGATATCAATGAGACATACCTCTGACATTACCGTCTTGATCATATCAGTGAGTCAAGAATAAATAAATTATACAAAAATATATTTTTTGACTTATATAATTTTGAATCTTATGGGACTTGTGAATCTTGTCTCATGAGAAAGATGACTAAAACTCTTTTTGTTGGATATGGAAAAGGGGCAAACATGTTGTTGGCTCTTGTACACTCTGATGTATGTGGGCCTATGACAACTCATACTAGAGGAGGATACTCCTATTTCATCATATTTACTGATGATCTATCAAGATTCAGATATATGTTTCTTATGAAACACAAGTCTGAAGCTTTTCATAAATTTAAGGAGTATTAAAGCTTGATCGAGAAATAAACTGAAAAAAGTATTAAGGTCCTTCATCTGATCGAGGAGGAGAATACTTATCTAGTGAATTTTTTAATCACCTTAAGTTAAAAGGTATTCTTTCTGAATGGACCCCTCCTTACATACCATAATTAAATGGTGTAGCAGAAAAAAAAATCATATCTTATTAGATATGGTACGATCCATGATGTACTTCACTGACCTATCAATATCTTTCTGAGGATATATACTGAAAACTACTGCATATATTTTAAATAGGATACCTTCCAAAGCTGTTCCTAGCACTCCATATGAGATATGGATGGGTAGAAAACCTAGTCTTAAGCATCTTAAGATTTGAGGCTGCCCAGCTTATGTTAAAAATATTTTTGGACATAAGTTAAGTGTTAGATTTAAAAAATATAGGTTTGTAGGTTATCCACAGGAGAGTATTGGATACTACTTTTATGTGTCTACTGAATAAAAGATAATTGTTAGTAGGCATGCTACTTTCTTGGAAAGGAAGTTTATTTAAGAAGGGGCTAGTGAGAGGACACTTGAACTTTAAGAAGTTAATAACCTACAAATAAACATGGACAGTCCTAAAAATTTTCTCACCTAGAAGTATCGAATGAAAAGGTACATCCACAACACACACCTCCTTTCCAAAGATCAAAAAGAGTTCATCATATACCTCTTAGATATGACTTTGTCATAGGGAATGACAATGAAGCTAGTATCATTGAGAATGATGATCCACTGACATATTCAGAAGCTATCATGAGTAAAGATTTTGATAAATGGCTAGAAATCATAAAATCCAAAATGGACTCCATGATAATCAATCAAGTATGGACTTTGGTTGATTTGCTTGAGGGTGTAACCCTGATGGCTGTAAATAGATCTTCAAAAAGAAGATTAGAACATATGACCAAGTTGAAACCTACAAGGCTAGGTTGCTGGCAAAGAATTTCAAACAAAGATAAAGAATTGACTATGATGAAACTTTTTCACCTGTGGCTATGCTCAAGTCCATCAGGATTTTGCTTGCAATAGCTGCATGCTATGACTATAAAATCAGACAGATAGATGTTAAGATTGCTTTTCTCAATGAAAATTTTGAGGAAGAAGTCTACATGACATAGCCAGAGAAATTTATCTCAAGTGAGAGATCAAATCAAATGTGCAAGCTAAAAAAATCTATTTATGAATTAAAACAGGTTTTGAGAAGTTGGAACATCCGCTTTGATGTTACTGCCAAACAGTTTAGCTTCATCAAAAATTTGGATGAATCTTGTGTGTATAACAAGATAAATGGGAGTGCCATTGTCTTCTTAGTTCTTTATGTTGATCATATATTATTAATTGGGAATGATGTTCCAATGCTTCAATCGATCAAAATTTGGCTATCAAATCAGTTTTTCATGAAAGACTTGGGAGAAGTATCCTATATACTAGGTATAAAGATCTATAAAGATAGATCTAAAAAGATGTTAGGCTTATCCCAGTCTAGGTATATAGACCTAGTGTTGAAGAGATTCAACATAGAGGCAAGTAAAAGAGGTTACTTGCCAATGAGTCAAGACATACGTCTCTCTAAGAAAATATCTACTAAGACAAGAAGAGAGAGAAAGGATGAATTGTATCCCTTATGCTTCGGTTGTGGGATCTATAATATATGCCATGCTATGTAACAAGCTCGATGTGGCTTATGCTTTAGGCATAGTCAGTAGATTTTAGGATAATCCAGGGGAAGAACATCGAAAAGCTGTAAAGAATATTCTTAAGTATCTAAGAAGGACTAAAGATATTTTTTTAATCTATGGAGGATCAGAACTAAAACTAGAAGGATATACTGATTCTAATTTTTAGTCTGATCCAAATGATAGCAAATCAATATCTAGGTATATCTTTATCTTAAATAGAAGAGCAATGAGTTGGAAGAGCTCCAAACAGTAGACTGTGGCTGACTCAACCATTGAGGCAGAGTACATCGCTACTAGTGAAGCCACCAAGGAAGCTGTCTGGATGAAGAAATTCATCACTGAGTTAGGAGTAGTTCTTGAGATTGAACGATTAGTACCGCTTTATTGTGATAACACTGGAGCTGTTGTTCGAACAAAGGAGCCAAGATCTCACCACAGATCTAAGCACATCCTCAGATGCTACCATCTCATTCGAGAGATTATCGAGAGACAAGATGTATCTATTGAATGGATTGAGATGAAAAATAATATAGCAGACCCATTTACTAAAGTCTTACCATTACAGCTATTTGATTGCCATCTTGATTGTATGAGTTTAAAATATAGGGGTGATTGGCTTTAGTGTAAGTGGGAGAATGAAAGATAGGTGCCCTAAAGTCAATCGAATTTGTATTTCGATGGCATTTATCTTTGAAAAATCCCAACTCATGTATTGATATTTATAAAGGCATTCTTTGATTCATCATTTACAGCTATGTCTTTCTATGTTTAAAAGATAATGATGAACCCTATAGATTAGGGCAATAATTTGGGAGTCATGAAGTGGTCATGCTTGTAAGATCTGAAATATTAAAATTCTAATCTAAAATCATTCCTAGTCATAGGAGCATTGAGTTGGAGATCAATATTTCGGATAGACTAGCACATCCTATATATGCTCAAAGGAGAGGATGGCTGATCTTACAAATCACTTGTGTGAGATACTAATACAAGGATATGGATACTCATTAGGTAATGAGTTCACTGAATTGACCTACTAAAAGAGAACTTATGGAACCCTTACTTATATGTCAAAAGAAGGTTCTCTAAGTGGAAGTGGTGCAACTGGTCCTTAGACCTGAGACTACCATGAGATTTTATTCACATGAACCTATATTTTAGTTCATACTCACTCATGACTAAGTCATGAATGGGGTATTCTGGCTATGATGAATTGTGAATGAAGGTCATGATTTCGGTCGACAAGAAATCGATCACTCCTGGTAAGAGGAGTTATCATCTTAAGCTATCTCATCAAATGATGACTCAGAAAGTCTTTGATCAAAGCATAAAAAAATTAAAAATAATTTTTAATATTTTTTTAATCGAGTCTTCATTAACAAAATGAGATCCACATGAATAAGTGTTAGAGTTTGACTTAATTCCATACCCATCGCTTATTCAGGATGAAGGTTGATCGAAGGATTGAATTGCATGGTAATTTGCCACTGAAAGATATTTTCAAAATTTTTATCAATTTTTATATTTTTTAGGTAGGAATGATATGTTGCTAGACATCAATCTTATCTTACAAGTTTTCATGAATTAAAGAGTTTATTTTATGAGTCAATTAGAAAAAATTCTAATTGGATAACTTAGGTTGGCATGTGGTTTGACCTAAATTGATTGGATCAGTTCTAATCTAACTTAGTCAATATGCACCTAGACCTACTGCTAGCTAGATGTGAAACCCAATAGGTCACATACATCAAGAAATTGATCAAAGAATCAATTGGATTCATTTTATGGGTCAATTGAACCTAATTTCATGGCTAATTGGCAAGCCAGCACTTGTAGGCTAACCCTTGCTCCTAGCCAAATTAGATTTGACTTAAACCTTATTTAATTGGGCTTATCTATTTATGTAGGACCTTGATTGGATCGAGCCTAAAGGGGGTAGCTAGGTTTGGGCATCCCCAAGCCTTATCCACGCCCATATTAAAGAGTCCAAAAGGAGTTGGACTTTGGGATGCGCCAATTTTATGCGACAAGTAGATTTAGCGTGCAAAAGAGATCGAGAGTCCTTCTACATATTAATCACTTATTTTTTAATAAATTTTAGATTGATAAGGAAGCCTACCACATCTCTTAAGTTTTGATAAGATCAAAATTTAATTTTTAAATTAATGTGGAGACTTTGTTTGGACGTCAAAATTTGGAACGACGCCACAAAATAAAACCATGTATTGTTTTATTCAGTGAAGAGGATTTAAAAATTCTTTTAATCTAAAATCAAGACCCATGTGGAGTCCTCTCATCCCTCTATCTGGATGGCACAAACTTTAAATTTTATCATGGCCAGATGGGGTGTCAAATGCCCCTTAATTCTTGATGTGCATCGGATGAAGCGATGCGAATAGTTGTGAGCTCACGCCAAGATTTCTTTGCATTAGGATATAGTCACACCTTAAAACTTATGCCATTAGAAGCCTCATTCAAAGTGTTAGAAAATATATCCTAAAGTCAATCGTTTGATGATTGTGCTAATTATAAATATATATGAATTGATAAATAATAAAAGTTATTGGATCTTTTTCATCACAAGGTGATATCTTCTAACGAACTCCTATGTTGTGATGAAGTTCTTAAGACTACTTTGATCGATAAAAGAGAATTTATCGTGTAGTCCTTAAATTAGTTCATGATCAAATGATATGCTATTACTAGGATGATAGCGATATCAAATGTAGGTTGTTATGTGCCATATACATTGATTATCCTCGTAACCAAATGATGTGGAGACACTAGTATAGCATGCAGGTAAGATATAGGAGTACGTCATCACTGAACGTGATAAACTATAGAATACTCTGCTGTCAAGGGTAGCTCGTAAAGGGTATGGGTATAAGTGTCCCTCTAACCTGAGATCACCACGGTACTTGCAAGCAACTCACTGTACTTTGATGTCAGACTAACTGAGTTTCTAATTCAATAATGAAAAGTTTTTAGGTACAGTCAAGTATTTATCAAGTCGATGCGTGAGTCAAGATGAGATTGACCTCTCCAAATTAGTAGGAGTTAATGTATCAATGTATTTCAATTGAGCAAAACTTGAGCCCGGATAAGTCATGTAATGGATTTGAAAGATTAAAATACAATATGGATGACTTATCTAGGATTGACAGTTAAATCTTAGGTCATTCTTGTGCATTAGGATCAAAAGAATGAATTATATGGTAACCATATGTCAATAGGTTCTTGAATGTTGCTTCATCTTCATTCAACCTATCCAGACATTAGGTCACTATTGCTAAATGGTTACATCAATTGGTTTAAAAATTTATTTCTATACTATCAACTTAGATTCGAACCTATGGTGTCACACTTAAAAGAAGTTTCTGACTGATCATGTGGCTGATCAATGATTGAGAATCATTTAAGGGCTTAATCATCAATTTGATTGATGATTAACCTTATGTAAAAATTTGAATAAATTAATTTATCAAATATTAATTAATTAATAAAAAATTAATTAGCAATTAGATTATTGATTAACTTAATTTGATTGAGTAAAAAAGATTAAATAAAATCTAATTGAATTAGATTCAATTAGGTTTGATCTGATTAGATTATGAGATGACTAATCACTAAGAAAGGATTGTCCCTGATTTGATCAGGACTCTTGTTCAATCAATTCCTAATTTGATTAAAAATTTATGAACCTAATTAGATTAGATTTCATCTATTTTATTTGGGCTAAATCAGATGTGATTTGATTTGGATTCAAATAAGGAAACCTAGAGTCCATATAGGATTGGACTCTTCCTCCCCATATGCCTCCCACTTTGATGCCATCTTTCTCCACTCTAAAATAGTTTTTGCATGAGATTTTTTTATGCCAAAGAATATTTTCTCTTCTCTATCTCACATCTAAATTTGGGTAGGATCAGGTTTTAAATGGTATATTCAAATTTAATTTAAAATAGGATACCATATAGATAATGTTTGAGATTATCTCTAAGACCTTGCTACCAACTTATTTTTTTCTCCTTATGTGTGCAATATTTTGAGGAGACTTTTTATGAGAAATTAGTTGAAAAAATATGAGAAAGGAAATCCCATATTTTTTTGGACATGTTTTGGCATGGAATTGGGAGAGGGTGTGACATCATATGGTAGAGTCCAAAATCCTTAGGACTCTTCACCCTAAACCATTATATGCCAATAAAATGGGGTCTATTTCTCACTTTTGTATGTGTAAGATATCAGAAGAAGAGTTCTTCATGTGAAGGTCCTTGGGGGTGGTTCATGGCATGAAAAAGAGGAGGAGAGTCCTCTCTCTTGGGGTGTACGCAAAACCTAGTCTTCTAGGATTTTCTACCTCAGGGTTTGGGAAGAGAGAAAAATAAGAGAAAAAATAATTTCTTCTCCATCTTTCTTCTATCTCTTTATCTCCTCCAGAAGTCTATCTTCAACTTTTGAAAAGATTTTAGAGTTTTGAAGAAAGAATCCAGATAAGCCAAGAAGAAGATCTTCACGTGAGCTAGTACTCTTGAGAAGATCTAGTACTCTCGAGAAGATCGATCAGATTAAGGCTTCGAGTGGACTTTCTATAGAGGCCGAATACGTATACGATTGTGAGCAATCAGTAAAGATTATCCTTACCATATCTCTCAATAGTGATGATCATCGATCCGTGCTCAGGTATCGAGTTCTGAACTCAGATTAGAAGTAGATGTGATCTACTGCTTATATCCATGCATGCAGATTTTATCATGTGATTATTTCAGATTTTATATACAACATATCATGTCATAGATCCTAGAGTAGATTGATTTGATGATTAGATCATATACATGTTAGATTAATTTAGTTAATCTAATTATCTTCTACTGTAATTTATTCAAAAAAAATTTAAAATATATGCATGAAATCGCTTACATCAACCCGTAGTAGTAGCAGAGCCTAAGTTCATTATGACATATTATATGTATAAATTAAATTTTAATTTTAATTTTATTTAGATTTGATATATGATATCTTAGATCTAAATTTAATTAATGATAGATCGCACAAATTGAAATAAAGTTGTCCTCCTGTAAGGTTTATTCCTTACAGTGAAAAGGTTGTCCTAGTTTGTGCTGATCATTGATAAAATCTGATTTTATGTCATGCATGTGATATTTATGATCTGATTTAGATATAATCTAAGATTATGATCAGATCTAATATAATTTAGATTAGATCTAAATTCAAGCATATATGATATGTGATTAGATTAGATGGTCTGATTAGAAGTACTTAGATTGGATTGATCGTCAGACCATCTGATCATAGGAGTAAGAAAGATTTAAAGGCCCTATCTTTCCATTCGATGGAGTGCTCTTATGACGTGTAGAGGTGCCATGTGATTAAATCTCATGAAGAAGAATGTGAAAGGAAGAACTTATTTTTCTGCAAAATCCTAGATCTTGAAATCTTAGGTTTGTTGTATATGATATAAAGTTGTATGAAAAATAAAATATCTAATTTATATGATTAAAATTATTTTAATCATGAGAAAATAAAATATCGAATCATAAATTTTTTTGATGTGATCTAAAAAGTATTTATGATTAATTTTATTTTAGTATTATGTAAGAATTTTTAGATCTGAAACATGTTGAATCGTACTCGCACAATTACTGAGCTGATCCAGTTTTGAACTGAGTTGATCCAGTTTTCTTGTGCAGTGGCTCAATATTGATTGAGTTGACTCAGTTTCAAAATAAAAAAATTTTGCATAAAATTTATTATAAATTATTTATAAAATAAAATGGTTGAAATTATTTCAAATCTAAATCTAAACCTATATTGATGTTGAAACTTAATTAAGAATTAAGTGTAGAATCAATTAGGTCTAGAATTATGAATTAAAGATCTAATATCATTCACATAAAATATGGAGGCATGGGTTAGCTCAAATCAGATCCTTTTAATTGGGTTAGACTTGAGGTTAGAATCAAAGAATTAATTGATCATGTAGAAAAATTGATTAAGTCTCACCAAATGTTGAATTAGATTAATCAAAATTTCTCTAATACAATAGTTGTAGATGGTCAAGTCCATATCTTTGATTAGACCAAATAGATCTTGATTGTGGCTCAGTGAAATCTGAGTCATTAGGCTGGTTAAATCAAAACTAATTATTCAATTGGTGTCTAAGGTAAGTTTGGCATTTCGACCGATGGTTTTTAATTGAGAGCGACTTACTTGGCCATTTAGATGATATCTAAGGCAAGCTTAGCAGGCCCTCCCATCTCTCACTTAGATTTTGATTAGATCGCTAAGTGATTCGAGTTAATCCATGCCATTAAAGTTGATCAGTATGACTGATCTAGGTGTCATTTCAATCAGCATGATCCTAATTCAATCAATGACTTGGTAAAGTCAGTAGGAGGATTATGATCTACTGATTGATTTTTTTTTTTCTCTTCTCTAAATTCATTAAAATTTTTATATTATTAGGTCTATAAAATGAGCTAGTTATGAAGATAACTGGATCATAGCCTCCCATTAAGGTGAATGGTAATGGGTCCATTCTTTTTGATTGACATTGCAAGTGCCATCGGTCTGGTATTCTCTTTAAATGATGGAATTTTCATTCATCATATGATGACTTTGTTGTACTATCTGATGATGGTTGGATTGATCGAGCCATCTTCAGACCTGATCATTCATTAGTTAGAATCACTGAGTAGGTTCATGTTAATGATTTGACCTAACTGAAACTTTCAGTGGAGGCTTATCGCCTACTGAAATGAAATTTGAGACTAAATTAACTACTACTAAAAATTATTTGGAGAAATAATTAATTGAGAACCTACCCATAGGTGCATATGGGTTGATCGAGCCATCTTCGGGCCTGTATGTAATCTGTATGGATTCTAGTACCCACTAAGAAATTAAAGTAATTCTTTGAATTGGAAGTAGAGGCTATCAATTCGTATAAAATAGTGAGAGAACCTTTAGACTAAAGTTCAAATCTTTAGGCTTTATCAATTCATAAATATTGAGATCTTATATTTTTTCTTTCAGTTATAGCTAGATATCCATTGCTTCATTCACTGTTTGACAGTGACTTATTTATAGGACCCAACTTCAATAGATGGTATCAGAAGTTGCAAATAGTCTCGAGCATGAATGGATCCTAAATATAATTATGGATCTAGCATCTGATGTTTTCACATCCAACACATATGATATGATCAAAGGCACTTATCAAAAGTGGCCAAATGATCATATCATCATGTGATATTTTTTTTGAGAGCAGTAAAAAATATGAATTTAGTTGTAAATTCGATGATGCTCAGAGGGAGAAAATATTTCAAATATTGAAGGAGTTCTTTTGCACCTCTGTGAAAGAATAGTACCCCACAAGCCAATTGCATGGAGATATGATGAAACATTTCTTTATTATCTACCTGCTCATTTGCATGACATTAGTTATTTTATTTATATGAGGTATTATGTTTTATCATTTGCTGTATCATTTTTAAATGATTATGATAAGCCCCATAGATTAGGCAATGATTTTAAGACCATGATGAGATCATGTCAGTGAGATCTAAAATTTTGATAGCTCCAATCTAAAATATTTTCAATCATTGGATCATCGAGTCAGAGATCGATGACTCTGGTAAGACTGGTACAACTTATGTATGCTCGATAGAGAGGGTGGTTGATCTTACAACCACTTGTATAGTAATACTAATATAAAGATGTAGGTATTCATTAAAGAATGAGTTCACTGAACTGACCTGCAAAAGAACATCTGATAGAGCCTTACAATATGTCAGCAGATGGTTCTTCAGTGGGAGTGGTGCATGTGATCCTTTGACCTGAGATCATCATGGTACCTTATGTGCATGGATCCTTACTTTGGTTTATTCCCTAGCACACCACTTTGAGATGTGTGTGGGATATTCTGGGTATGGCAAAGTGTGCATGGAGGTTGTGAGTGGTTAATAAAGAATCGATCACTCTTTATAAGAGGAGAGAATATCCTATGTGATCTCATAGGATGGTAACTCTGAAAGTCTCTAGCCAGAGCAAGGATGAACAGTAGAAATAGTTTCTACTGATTCATCAATCGAGTCATTATCATTTAATCGAGATACATATGATTAGATATTTGAGTTTGACATATTTCCATATCCATAGCTTTTTTGGAATGTTGTGTGATCGAAGGATTGAATTATACGATAACTTGCCATGGAAGGATAATTTTGGTATTTTCATCAAATTTTAAATCTTTTGGATAGTCATGACATATTGCTAAATGTCAACCTTGACTTGTGGACTCCTCAAAATTAAAAGAGTTTAATTCAAAAATTAATTATGAAGAGTCCTAGTTGATTGGGACTCTCGAGCTGACCTAATCCAATCGGATTAGGATTATGTCGAGAGTTTGGATCCACTGCTGGCTAGATTTGAAATCCAATGGGTCACACACAATAAAAATTTAATCTTGGTTCGATCTATTTAAATTTATTATAAATTTTATGGGTTAATTAAATTGCTAGCACATGAATTAACCCAAGTTCCCAATTGAGTTTAGTGTAAATATGTTTGTGCTAACCTAGACTTGTTGCCTTGACCTAATGTGATTGAGTTTGGACCTATTTTTAAATTGGTGGTTTATCTAGTTTTTAATGGAAGAGTTTCATTTAAATCCATCTACTCCACATCAAAACCACATGAAACTATAAATAAGGTGTCATTTAATTTTGAAAGTTAAGGAGAGGAGTCCTTCTCCTTATCTTAATTTTCTTACATGATCCACTTGTCCCTAAATTTTGTGTGCGATGTGATAATGCCTTGGATAATGTGGATGTGGAAGAAGAGGTGGAGTCCTTCTCTTGGAAGAAACTCCATGCCAAATTATTTTTGGATGCCATATTTATTTGGGCATTGGAATTGGAAGAGTCCAATTCAATTAAAACTCTTTCCTTCCTTTAATTCTCTACGTGTTTATTAATTCCACATAATATCAGATGTCTCTTGGGATTATAGCATAGAAGAAGAAGGAGAGTCCTTCTTTTGGAAGGAGTTTGAATGCCATATATTTATGGGATGCCATATTTTTTGATGTATATATAAGAGTCCTTAATATTTTGGACTCTTGTTTTTCCCACACCATTCCATCTCCCATGCACCATATTATGGCATTCAGATTTTTTCTAGTAGAGGAAGAGTCCTTCTACAGATGAAACACTTTTTATTCTACACCAACTCATTGTATTCCATGCTGAAAAAAATTCATTGGGGTGTGTAAGAATGAAGGGACGCCAAGAGTTGGCATCCTATGGTGTCACCCATATTTTCCTATAAATAGGGGGTGCTACACCAGGTTTCTACATGCTATTTTTGGCTGTGGTTGGGTGTGAGAATGAGAGGATAAAGTGAAAAAAATCTGGAAAAAAGATAAAGAGAAAAGGGAGAGAAAATGGAAAGAAAAGGAAGAAAGAACAAAAAAGTATGAGATGCTTATCCTAAAATCAGTATGTTCAAGTATTGAACATTTGATTTAATTTTTGTGTGGTGTGATCTTCTGAGAAAAAGTTTCTAAAAAACTCTCAGTGGAGGTCATGAAGGTGTACAAGCAATGGTGCAACTCGCTCTTGTGAAAGATAGTCGACAGCGCACTTGCAAATGACGATCGACAGCACACTTGTGAAGAAGGCTGCAGCTCCATGATGAGTTGGAAAGGACCCTGAGCAATCCTATGTGGATCACTGTTGGACGGCTCCTGCTTTGGAGTCTTGTGAAGATCTCAAAATCATCAGTTCATGATCTTCATGATGATATGTGACTTCTGATCTTCTCCTAATATATATGTTATATGTGATTTGATTGAAATCGTCAAGGGATTTCTAGGCTTTTGAGTTTCGATAGTTGAGTTTAATTGTTAAACTTTATTTTCAAATATTGAATGCATATTAAAATTTTTCAAATCTATATTCTGCTACATCATCAGAACCCAACACTTTGAAGATGTGTCTTCGATGGACAATAATCTTTGAGAAAAAAAAAAGAAAAAGAAGGTGCAAAAGAGTTGTGCTTGGGCTAATGAGTCCGAACTGACAAAAGAGTCTAAGGTTAACCTAGTTTAGTAGAGTCCCTTGATCCAAACAGGCTAAAAAAGAGAAATCAATAAAGAATTGTTGGATAAGATACTTATATAATAATATCTTATGATTTCTCTATCTGTGACACTACTATCTGAATATTGGATATCGAAAGTCTATGCAAATTATTGCAATGACTTCAAATTAGTAGAAAATTTGAAAATAGCAAGAGATTCCTAAACATTAGAGATGAAAGTTATGTTCCAATCTTGATTTTAAGAATTATCGAGGCTATTTTTAATTCTAATAATATCATTTTAGTGATTATCACTATTGTCTAATGATTTATGTGATATCATTATGAGTGATGTCAAAATCATATGGACAACTAAGAAATGATATTTACACAGCTTGTTAGTATACTGTACGCAATAAACAAACTCCTTAAAGTAGATAATGTCATAGAAGCCTATCTTTGGCAATTTAGACTCAGTCATATAAACAAGAATATGATCAATAGGAGATAATTTTCAAAGTCAATGATTGTAAATCATTATCAATATATCAATCCTATCTCCTTAGTAATATTACTAAGTTACCTTTTGCTGAAAAAGATGAATGAGCCAATGATATTCTGGATCTGATACATACTGATGTATTGGATCTACGAATATGTTTGTTATAAATTTAGATTATTTAAAATATTCAAACAATTCTTTAATAAGGTATAGAAATGAACTGAGAAGAGCATTAAACTCTTTGGTCAGTCCAAAGAGGAGAATACATTTTCAATGAGTTTTTGACATATCTAGAAGAGAATAGGATTCTCTCTTATTGGAATTGATTTTGTTAGATATAGTTCAATCCGTGACGGAATTTATAAGTCTGTCAGTCTCCTTTTAGGATTATGCTCTTGAGACTACTTGTTATGTTCTGAGCTGGATTGTGAATTAATCAGTTGTAAAGACTCCATATGAGATATGGACTAGGTATAAGCCAATACTTTCTTACCTTAGGGTTTGGAAGTGTTTATTTTATGTCAAGCATTTGCAGATTGATTAGCTTGGATTTCGATCCTATATATATTATTTTGAAGGGTAACCCCAAAGAATCTAGGAGATATAACTTCTATCTTGCTAAAGAATAAGAGTTGCTCGGCATTCTTTTCAGAAAAGAAGTACCTTGGTGATGGAACTGATGCCTTTGATGTAGAACTTATGAAGTTTGACAGGTAGAAGTATCGACACAATTTAGTGAACCCATAGAACTGAATTTGATTAGATTAAATTTGGAACCTGTTGTAGAAACACCATTAAGGAGATTCGATAGAGTACCGCATCCGTCAGATAGATACTTCAGTTTCTAGTTTCAGAACGTGATCCTATTGAACTCGATGAGAACAATAAAGATTTGATCACCTACATGGATGTCATGCAGAGGTTCGACTTTGATTAATGGCTTGGAGCCATAGAGTCCAAAATGAAGTCCATAATGATCAACGATGTATGGACAATCATTGTTCCAGTCGAAAGGATAAAGTCGATAGGGTGTAAGTGGATCTTCAATAAGATTAGAGAGTGCAGATGAGAAGATAGAGATCTAAAATATCCATTTAGTTACCTAAGGATATTGTCAACATTATGGTATTGACGATAATGAGATAATTTTCTCCTGTGTCAATGCTAAATATTTTAGAGTTGGAAATGTGCATTTTGATAAATGATCAAAATGCATGGCTTCATTGAGAACAAGATAAATCCTGTAATACAAATAGGTTAATAGTTCTATGAGTGTATTTTTTATTTTATATATGAATAAAATTTTTTTAAATGAAAATGATATTGCTTACATTATAGGGAATAATAGTTTCGCTATTATCATAGTTCTCCAAAAAAGACTTTGAAAAAGCATCTCTCATTCTAGGAATGAAGATCTATAGAGATAGATCTAAGAGGCTACTTGAATTTTTTTAGTCTAGCATACATAGGATGTTTATGAGTAAAATTTGTTCTATCATATACACTATGTATGAGATCGGATATGATATACTCACTAGGATAGGGAGTGGATACCTGCAAGATCCAGATGAGAATCACTGAAAAGTCATCCTTAAGTATTTGAGAAATACTAAGGACTGGTGATTCGGTTATGGAGAATTTAACTTAAAACTTGTAGAGTATGACTCCAATTTTTAGTTAGATATAATAATAGCAAGAACATATCGAAATACATCCTTATCCTAAATAATGAAGTAATCTGCTGAAAAAGTTTCAAGTAGAGGAATATAGTCAATTCAAATTATGAGACATAATGCATTGCAGCATTTGATGCTTGCAAAGAAGTTATGTGATTGTACAGGTTCACTGGCAAGCTAGGAGTGGCATCTTTCGATGATGGTCCTGCTGTATTATACAGCACTGGAGCCATAGCTCATGCCAAAGAGACAAAGTTCTATTAGCTTATCAAGCATTTTGCATCGCTACTACCTTATTCGAAAAATCTGTTAAGGTAACATCAATCTTTAGAAGATGATGAAAAGGAGAACTTGACCAACACATTTACTAAAGCCTCGGTATTTAGGAGTTTTGAGATGATAAATCGAAGATAGATATATGATACTATACTGATTGGCTTTAGTCCAAGTGGGAGTTGTTAGAAAATGTGTCCTAAAGCCAATCATTTAACGATTGTGCTAATTATAAATGTATATGAATTGATAAATAATAAAAATTATTTGATCTTTTTCATCATAAGGTGACATCTTCTAATGAACTCCTATATTGTGATGAAATCTTGGGACTACTTTGATCGATAAAGAAGGATATATCACGTCGTCACTAAATTGGTTCACAACCAAATGATACGCTATTACTAATGATAGTAATATCAAATGTAGGTTGTTGTGTGCCAAGTGTGTTGGTTATCCTCATAATTAAGTAGTGTGGAGACACTGGTATGGCATACAAGTAAAATATTAGAGTACATCGTCACTGAACATGACCAACTGTGGAGTACTCTGTTGTCAAGGATAGCTCGTGAAGGGTATAAGTGTTCCTTCGATCTGAGATCACCACGGTGACTTGCAAGCAACTCACTATACTTTAGTGTTGGACTAATTAAGTTTCTAATTTAGTAATAGAAGATTTTTTAGTACAGTCAAATATTTATCAAGTCAGTGCATGAGTCAAGATGGAATTGACCCCTCCAAATTAGTAGGAGTTAATGTATCAATATATTTTAATTTAGCAAAATCTCAGCTCGGATAATCCATGTGATAGATTTAAAAAATTAAAATATAATATGGATGACTTATCTAAGATTGATAATTAAATCTTAGGTTGTCCTCGAGCTTTAGGGTCAAAAGGATGAATTATATGATAATCATACGCCAATAGGTTCTTGAATGTTGCTTCACCTTCATTCGACCTATCCAGACATTGGGTCATCATTACTAGATGGTTACATCGATTGGTTTAAAAATTTATTCCTATGCTACCGGTTTAGATTCAAATCTATGAGATCACACTCAAAAGAAGTTTCTGATTGATCATGTGGCTGATCAACAATTGAGAATTATTCAAGAGCTTAATTGTCAATTCGATTGATGATTAACCTTATGCAAAAGTCACAATAAATTAATTCATCAAATATTAATAAATTAATAAAAAATTAATTAATAATTAGATTATTGATTAACTAAATTTGATTGAATAAAAAAATTAAATAAAATCTAATTGAATTAGATTCAATTAGGTTTGACCCGATTAGGTTATGAGATGACCTAATCGCTAGGAGAGAATTATCCCTGATTTGATCAGGACTTTAGTTCAATCAATTTCTAATTTGATTAAAATTTGATTAAAAATTTATAAATCTAATTAGATTAGATTTTATTTATTTTATTTGGGCTAAACCAGATGTGATTTGGTTTGAATTCAAATAAGGAAATCTAGAGTCCATATAGGATTGGACTCTTCCTCCCCATGCACCTCCCACTTTGACACCATCTTTCTCTATGCTGAAATAGTTTCTGCATGAGATTTTCTCACACCAAAGAGTCCTTTCTCTTCTCTATCTCATGTCTAAATTTGGTTAGGATAAAATTTTAAATGGTATGTTCAAATTTGATTTGAAATAGGATACCATATAGATAATGTTTGACATTATCTCTAAGATCTTGCCACCAACTTATTTTTTTCTCCTTATGTGTGTAATATTTTGAGGAGATTTTTCATAAAAAAATAATTAGAGAAATGATTTACTGTGAAAAAATATGGGAAGGGGCATCCCATATTTTTTTGGGCATGTTTTGGTATGGAATTGGGAGAGGGTGCGACATCTTATGGTAGAGTCCAAGATCCTTAGGACTCTTCACCCTAAACCATTACACACCAATAAAAAGGGGTCTATTTCTCACTTTTGTGCATGTAAGATACCAAAAGAAGAGTTCTTCACATGAAGGTCCTTAGGGGTGGTTCATGGCATGAAAAAGAGGAGGAGAGTCTTCTCTCTTGGGGTGTGCACAAAACCTAATCTTCTAGGGTTTTCTACCTTAGGGTTTGGGAAGAGAGAAAAACAAGAAAGAAAATAATTTCTTCTCTATCTTTCTTCTACCTTTTCATCTCCTCCAGAAGTCTATCTTCAATCTTTGAAAAGATTTCAGAGATTTAAAGAAGGGATCTAGATCAGCCAAGAAGAAGATCTTCATGCAAGCTAGCACTCTCGAGAAGACCAATCAGATCAGAGCTTCGAGTAGACTTTTTGTAGAGATCGAACGTATGTGCAACTATAAGCAACCAGCAAGGATCATCCTTACCATGTCTCTCAGTAGTGGCGATCATCGATCCATGCTCAAGTATCGAGTTCTGAACTCAGATTAGAAGTAGATGTGATCTACTGCTTACATCCATGCATGCAGATTTTATCATGTGATTATTTTAAATTTTATATGCAACATATCATGTCATAGATCCTAGAATAGGTTGATTTGATGATTAGATCATACGCATGTTAGATTAATTTGATTAATCTAATTATCTTCCATTATAATTTATTCAAAAAAAATTTGAAATACATGCATGAAATCATCTATATCAACCAACATAAAGAGCTTTCCACATGGCAAAATCAAAATTTTTTGATTTAAAAAAGGATGCTGAATGCTTATCAGAACACAGACAGACGCATGCAGAACCTGAATCAACATATCTAAAAATTAAGAGTCCTTCTCAAATAAGTATTTTAATTTTTTGATACGTTGATTTAAGAGACACATGAAGAGGCATATTTGAGTCTTTTTCTGTGTCCCTTCTGCTCCTATAAACAGGACTCATTCTGAGAGTCCAAAGCACAAAAAACTCTCAGACAAAATCAATCCCTCTCTCTTCCTTGTCTTATTAGGACAAGGTTCTTCTATTAAGATAAGTTCGTTGATTTTAAGACAAGGCTTAGGAAGAGAGTAGAAGGTAATTTAGAGTAGAGAGAGTGAGGAAGAAAGGCTAAGGGTTCATCTGAGAGAGATCTTATTCCAAGGTAGATTAAAAAGCTCAATTAGTGAAGCAGTTTATAGATAAGATTCTGCCATAACAATTCTTTGATCAACTTTCTGTGTGGATCAATGTTGGAGGACTCACACTTGGGGGTCTTATGGAATCGATTACTGGCTTCTTCTTTTTCTTCATTGACTTAATAGGTATGAGTTTTATACTTATTAGTTATTATTTACTTTATGGTTAAGGGGGTCCTAGGATTTTTAGGTTTTCAGAAAACTTAAATTTCAAGAAAATTTTTGAAATCCATCTTCCGTTGCGCTCTCCAGAACCCAACAGATTGGATGAGCTATCCCACAGTTTAGATCATCTAATGGCTATCAACACTCTCCCTCTCCATCATTTCTTTCTGCATAGCAAGTTTGCATAATATGTTCGAGCCCCATCTACTTTGTGAATGAATGCCCAGCCGCATATCAGTTTTCTGAGTTTATTTATCAAGATCAAACCCAAACAGCCTACAGACTAGGAAATAACCCATACTTTAATGCCTATAATTTAGACTAGAGAGCTCAACCAAATATTTTGTAAACCACAACCAGTGGTTACCTCGATAATACAAGGACCTACATTTATGGATGCACCTTATTGCGATATGTCCTACATTCATGGTGTGGTAGGAACAGACTTTGATGGAATCCTATTCAACAAGTGAATTGCAGTTAACAAGGCATGTCCCTAAAGATATAAGGGTAGATCAGTGAAGCTCATCATAGATCTGACCATATCCAATAGGATCTTGTTCCTCATTTTAGATACCCCATTGAGCTGAGGTATTTCAGGAGACGTCCATTAAGAGATTATGTCATTGTCCTTAAGATATCTAAAAAATTCTCAACTAAGGTATTCACTTCCTCGATCAGATCAAAGAACCTTAACAGACTTGCCTGTTTGCTTTTTTACTTCACATCTGAATTCTTTAAACCTTTCAAAAGCCTCAGACTTGTGTTTCATTAGATATACATACTCGTATCTAGATAGATCATCGATAAAGATAATGAAGTAGGTATAATCATCCCTGGCCTACACACGTCGGTGTGTACCGGGGCAAGTAACTCAGTGGCCCTCTCCCCATATCCTACAAAGGGTAACTTGACCATTTTTCCTTGAAGGTAAGATCGCAAGCTGGATACGACATTGGGTTAAAAGAGCCAAGGATCCTATCCTTTTTCAGTATATTTATCCTATCCTCTCCAATATGGCCTAGTCTATGGTGCCATAAGTACTTCTGGTTAATTCATCTCTAGATCTCTTTTGGCCTACGGTACTCACTATTTGTTTGTTTAGGTTCATATTCATATCAACATGCAGGTGATAAAGACTACCAATTAAAAGATCTCATGCAATCTATTTATTTCGTAAATAAATGGAGTAAAAGTCTTTAATAAAATTAATTTTAAAACCTTTCTGTGCTAGCACAGATATAGAAATCAAATTTGACTAGCTACAGGAACATAATAATAGTCCTTTAAATCTATTCTAACACCAGACGATAATCGAAGAGGATAAATGCTAATGGCCTCTACGGTAACCTTTGCCTCATTATCGATCTGAAGGATCATGCCACCTTTTCTCAACCTCCTACTTTTTATCTGACTTTGTATTGAGGTACATATATGAGCACTCGAGCTAGAGTCTAATACCTAACTAGAAGTAGAAGTCGTAAGGTTAGATTCAATTACGAGCATACCTTCGAAAGGTTTATCATCCTTTTTGGTCTTTAGACTCTCTAGGTATTTTGGACAGTTCCTCCTTTAGTGGCCTTTAGCATGACAGTGGAAACACTTTTTCTTTGCTTTGGCCTTGCTAGGAACTTCTTTCTTTGGCCTATTCTTTTTTTTTTGCTTCTTAGTAGATTTTGCCTTCTTCTTTCCAGTAGACTTTTTCTTGGAAGAAGTCCGCTCCATGGCAAGAACAGTGCCTCTTGAACTCTTCCAGATTTTCTCCGTAATGACCAACATATTGACCAGTTCGGGTATAATGCAATCGAGCTTGTTTATATGAAAATTTATAATAAATTAACTATATGAATTTGTAAGGGATTGAAGGATCAAATCCATCTGTAATTTCTTTTGTATTTCTAGTCTGAGCTTCCCAAGCTCCTCAATATTCTTGATCACTGTCATACAGTGCTCGTAGACTGACTGTCCTTCATGCATCTTTAGATTGAAGAGTCTTTTGGACACCTTGAAGTGTGCAGTATGGCTTTACTCACCATACAACTTTTGCAGGTGAGTGATCATAGCCCTGGCAGTAGGCATATGCTCATGCTGGCTTTGCAACTCATTTGACATAGAAGCCAGTATATAGCACTTAATCTGACTGTGTTGCTCTTTGGATTGATTTTGATGATTACAAAGAATTTGAAGGGGTACTAATGATTTTCGTTTGAAAAAGACTTATTGCTTTTCAGGGGTAAAATTATAATTTTACCAAACCCTGATTTGAAAGTATCAAGTGATAGAACAAAAGATTTGTGATCCATTGATGAAAATTTTATTATTTTTGGACTTGTATTTTGAAAGTTATTCATGTTTGAAAAACATAAGTCGACCCATGAGTCACTCATGGTATAATGAGCTGTTTGGTACATGATTTTTTGATTGGCACAGACTTGGCACACCCTGTGAGTCGACCCATGAGTTGACCCATGAGTCGACCTCTACTATTTTTAGGCCAAAAATTACAGAACCTTGTCTTCTGGTTGTTTTCTGCTGTTTTTCCATAGAGGTCGACCCATGAGCCTACCCATGAGTCGACCCCTGTGACGGGAATATTCCGCAACGGCTAATTTTTAACCCATTTTAAGTACTTTTAATGCTCATTTAATGTGGTCTAACGGCTCTATTTCAGCCCAGATTGTTCTCCACCATTCCTTAAAGCTATAAAAGGGACAAAAAGGTGGGAATCATCAAGTAGAATCAAGAAGAGAGATTTTCAAAAAGAGGATTTCAAGCTTACTTTTTAGTCCTAAGCAAAAGCTCACTCAAAGCATTTAAGAAGCCTTTAATTCAAGCTCACCAACTCCTCAAGTGCACATTCAAGTCACCAATCACCTTGAGGAAATCGAAAAGAGCCTTCTTCTCTTTGAGTAAAGTGTATTTAAAGTCTCATTCGCTCATTAAAGGAGCTTTCTTTTGTATTCTCTGAGCTATTGATTGTTATACTCTGTTTAAGCTATTATTTTTATTTTGGAAGGGTTTCAAAACAAAGGAAGGTTGATCCAAACCTTGAATCGGAGTGTATTGGATTGGCTTGTACCCGAAAAATAAGTGGACTAGCTTGGGATAGCTAGAGTTGGAGTTTCTGACGTGTGTATTCAGGTTGAATATAAGTTAGTGGATTGAAATTCCCAAGTAGGAGCTTGGGGAGTGGATGTAGGTGCAAGGTTGGCACCGAACCACTATAAATCTTTATGTTTGTGTTGTGCCTAATTGCTCTTCTTTAGAACTTCTTTATTCTCTTACATTCTTGCTTTTAATCATTAGCCTTGAATCAACTATACTCTCCCTATTTATTTAGCTATTGTTAAATATTTTTCATAAGACATAAGTTAAGTTTAAAATTTTTAGAAACCTAATTCACCCCTCCTCTTGGGTTGCATAGCTGGGCAATAAGTGGTATCAGAGCCCGGTGCTCTAGCCCTACTTTGATCTAACCAATCAAAGAGCCAAAGATCTATGGCAACTCAAGTCAGCACTTCTCTAGCCGAGGGGCAGTCCACTAACCGACCTCCACTTTTCAATGGGTCCAATTACACCTATTGAAAAGCTCGGATGAAAATCTTCATTCAAGCACTCGACTATAATATGTGGAGTATCATAGTGAACGGCCCTCACACACCCACTAAAATTATTGATGGTGTGGAATCAGCCAAACCCGAAAAAGAGTGGGATGAGGTTGATAAAAAAATGGCCCAATTAAATGCTAAAGCTATGATTATTCTATATTATGCTCTTGATGCTAATGAATTTAATCGTATTTTAACTTGCTTGTCTGCTAAAGAAATATGGGATAGGTTAGAAGTAACCCATGAAGGAACCAATCAAGTTAAGGAGTCCAAAATTAATATGCTCATGCATAAATATGAATTGTTTAAAATGGAGCATGATGAGTCCATAACTGAAATGTTTACTCGCTTTACTGATATTATAAATGGTTTAAAGAGTCTTGGTAAGTCCTATTCTAACAGTGAGCTTGTAAGAAAGATTCTCAGGTCCTTACCAAGAACTTGAGAAGCCAAAATGACCGCCATCCAAGAAGCCAAGGATTTGAACATTCTACCCTTGGAAGAGCTTCTTGGATCATTAATGACACATGAGCTGAGCATGAAATAACACCAAGAGGAAGAAGTCAAAAAGAAAAGAACAATCGCCCTTAAATCCACAGCTTCACCAGATGAAGAAACTGATGACACCGAAAATGAAGAGCAGAATGAAGAGATGGCACTCATTACCCGAAGGTTCAAGAAGTTTTTGAGAAAAAGGAAACAAGGAATGAGGAAGAGGCCATTCACAAAAGGAGAACAGAGCAAAGAAAAGGATAAAGACCAACCTCTTATCTGCTATGAATGTAAGAAACTGAGACACTTCAAGTCCGAATACCCACAACTGAAGAAGGGTCCAAGAAGTACAAGAAGAAGGTCATGATGGCACTTGGAGTGGGAGTGATGACTCAAGCTCCGAAGAGGAAGACTCAACTGAACAAGCCAACTTGTGCCTTTTGGTATATGAAAATGAGGTAAATTTTGAAACTCCTAGTGACTTTACATTTGAAGAACTGCATGAAGCCTTTTATGATTTAATTGATGAACTAAAGAAACTAGG
This sequence comes from Elaeis guineensis, assembly GCF_000442705.2. Classification (NCBI taxonomy): domain Eukaryota; kingdom Viridiplantae; phylum Streptophyta; class Magnoliopsida; order Arecales; family Arecaceae; genus Elaeis; species Elaeis guineensis. The sequence continues at coordinate 133,394,351 of NC_025993.2, forward strand.
GATAAAGAATAAAGATCTAAAATCAAAAAATCAATCTTTACTGAAACAAAATGAGAGCATTTTAATTGAAAAATCTATCCTGGTTCAAGAAAATCAAAATTTAAAGAATGAAATCGTCAAGCTAAAACCAATAGTTGAAAAATTTACCTTGAGTTCTAATAAACTTAATATGATTCTTGAAAATTAAAAGACCGTGTATGATAAGGCTGGACTTGGCTATAAACCCTTGAAGAAATAAAAGTATCTGAACAATATCTATGTAAACTCTCCAAGTAACAAGTTTTCTAATATTACTTGCTTCAAATATGGTAGAGTAGGACACAAGTCATACACTTGCTTCTCTAACAAATCTGTAAACTCAAATATAAAAAAAATATGGGTTCCAAAAGGAACCATTATGACTAACCTAAAAGGATCCAAGAAAGCTTGAGAACCTAAAACAAAAATTTGACTTTTGCCTGCAGGTGTGTCTAGCATCCCAAAGAGGAAACAGGAAATGGTATCTTGATAATGGATGCTCGAGACATATGACTGGTGATGAATCCCAATTCATCACTCTTGATGCTAAGAATGGAGGGATGGTCACCTTTGGAGACAATGGCAAAGGAAAGATCATCGGTATAGGTAACATTGGTATCACTCCCTCCAAATACATTGAAAATATTTTGTTAGTAGATAGTTTAAAGCATAATTTACTAAGCATTAGTCAATTTTGTGATAAAGAATATAAAGTTATTTTTGAATCTTCTGTTTGCATTGTAACTAGTCCTATTAATGATGGTATTAAATTTGTTGGACATAGACATGATAATGTTTATATGGTAGATTTGAATGATCTATCCAAGATAAACATGCAATGCCTAGTATCTTTGAATGCCAAGATTAATGAGACTATTTGGCTTTGGCATCGTAGGCTTACACATATTAGCATGCATTCACTTTCAAAATTAATTAAGAAGGAATTGGTTCTTGATTTACCAAAATTGAATTTTTAAAAGGATAGAATTTGTGATGCTTGCCAACTAGGTAAACAAACAAGAGTTTCATTTAAATCTAAAAATATTGTTTCAACCTCTAGACCTTTAGAGCTATTGCATATGGATTTATTTAGACCTACTAGAACTACTAGTCTAGGAGGAAAAAATATGATTTTGTAATAATTGATGATTTCTCTCATTTTACATGGGTTTTTTTTTAGCACACAAAGATGAAACTTTTCAAGTTTTCACTAGATTTTATCGAAAAGTCACTAATGAGAAAGGATTTTCAATTCAAAATATTCGAAGTGATCATGAAACCGAATTTAAAAATCAAAAATTTGAAAAATTTTGTGATGAAAAAGAAATAGGCCACAATTTTTCAGCACCTAGGACACCCCAACAAAATGGGGTAGTAGAAAAAAAAAATAGAACCTTAGAAGAAATGGCCCGTACCATGCTATGTGAAAGCAACCTTCCAAGATACTTTTGGACGGAAGCTATTAACACAGCATGTTACATTTTAAATCATGCCTTGATTAGAAAAATTTTAAAGAAAACCCCTATGAGCTTTGGAAAGGAAGAAAACCTAATATTGCATATTTTCATATTTTTGATTGCCGATGTTTTGTATTAAATAATGGTAAAGAAAGACTGGAAAAATTTGATGTAAAATCAAATAAAGTAATTTTTTTTGGTTACTCCACTAGTAAAGTTTTTAGGGTTTTTAACAAAAGAACCTTAGTAGTAGAGGAGTCAATACATGTTGTCTTTGATGAATCTAACGATCTTCCTTCAAGGAAGAATGAAGGTGTTGATGATGTAGATCCTCTTATAGAAGGAATGAAGGAGATCACTCTGAAGGATTCAACAATTCAAGATGATGAGGAACATGAAGATAAACAGGATGAGGGAGGTGAAGAACATCAAGAACAACCTCAAGGTACAAATGACCTACCCAAAGAATGGAGGTATGTTCACAATCACCCTAAGGAGCTAATTACTGGTGATCCTATGCATGGGGTAAGAACTCGTTCTTCACTTAAAGATGCATTCAATCATTGTGCTTTTGTCTCTCATCTTGAACCTAAAACCATTGAAGAAGCTGAAAAAGATTATAACTGGATTAATGCAATGCAAGAAAAACTTAATCAATTTGAAAGAAATAATGTATGGACTTTAGTATCAAGACCTAAAAATTATTCAATAATCGGCACAAAATGGGTTTTTAGGAATAAATTAGATGAACATGGAAATGTAATAAGAAATAAAGCAAGATTGGTTGCTAAAGGTTATAATCAAGAAGAAGAAATTGATTTTGATGAGACCTTTGCACCTGTTGCTAGACTAGAGGCAATTAGACTTCTACTTGCATATGTTTGCTTTATGAAATTTAAATTATTTCAAATGGATGTCAAAAGTATATTTTTGAATGGATATATTGCTGAAGAAGTCTATGTAGAACAACCCCCAGATTTTGAAAATCATGCTTTTTCTAATCATATTTTTAAATTAAATAAAGCTCTATATGGTTTGAAACAAGCACCCAGGGCTTGGTATGATAGGCTAAATAAATTTTTACTTAATAATAATTTTTCAAGAAGAAATGTAGACACAACCCTTTTCATTAAAAGAAATAAAGATGATATATTAGTTATACAAATATATGTCGATGACATTATCTTTGGGTCTACTAATGAATCTCTTTGTCAAGATTTTGCAAAGCTCATGCAGGGGGAGTTCGAGATGAGCATGATGGGAGAACTTAATTTCTTTTTCGGACTCCAAATCAAACAAACAAAAGAAAGAATCTCCATCATCCAAAGCAAGTACACAAGGGAATTACTCAAAAGATTTGGAATGGAGAACTCCAAAGCAATTGGCACACCCATGAGCCCTTCATGTAAGCTTGACAAGGATGAAGAAGGTAAAAGTGTAGACTTAAAATATTATAGAGGTATGATTGGCTCTCTACTATATTTAACTGTAAGTAGACCTGATATTATGTTTAGTGTTTGTCTTTGTGCTCGATTTCAATCTAATCCCTGCTGTTAAAAGAATCCTTAGATATTTGAATGGTACTCAAACTCTAAGATTATGGTACTCTAAGGACTCATTAATTGATTTAATAGGATATTCAGATGCTGATTTTGCTGGATGTAGATTAGATAGAAAAAGCACAAGTGGAACTTGCCAATTTCTTGGAGTTAATCTAATCTCCTGGTTTAGCAAGAAATAAAATTCGATAGCACTGTCTACGGCCGAGCTGAATACATTACAGTCGGAAGTTGTTGTGCTCAAATCTTGTGGATTAAGCAACAACTTGAAGATTTTCATATAAAACTTAATGAAATACCCATAAGATGTGATAACACTAGTGCCATAAATCTTACTAAAAATCTAATTCAGCATTCTAGGTCTAAACATATTGAAATCAGGCATCATTTTATAAGAGAACATGTTCAAAATAAAGATATAATTTTTGACTATGTTTGTACTAAAAAATAATTAGTCGACATCTTTACAAAGGCCCTAAGTGAAGATAGATTCTGTGAAATTAGGAGAGAACTAGGAATCCTTGATCCATCTACTTAAATATCTCTCTGATCCCAAGGGATCAATGTCAAAAATTCTTTGAACTTAATTCTCATCATTTTTCTTGGGCTTAAAAGCTTAAAATTATCATTCTCATAATTGATCTTTGAGCAAATATCTTTCTCCAGAGTTTTAAATTTTTTAAAAATTATTCATCAATTTTTCTGAATTTTGTGAACCATGAGTCGACCCCCTAGGGTCGACCCAATGGCAAACTTGCAGTTTTGGCCAAAATCCTATGGGCTTCTTCTTCTTTTTGTTAAAATCCCATTCATTGAGCCGACTCATTTCACCGTCTTCTTCCTCCCTCCAAAACCTTAGGTCCTCTTCTTCTTCCTCTCCAAATCTAAGGCCTACCCCCTAGATCCTTCTCCCATCACCCCTTACACCTCAAATCACCCCTTGGAATCGAGTTTTTCCCATTTTCCTCCCTTGATTGGAGCGGTTGGAGAGTGCCCTAGCTTCCACCCTTCTCCTCTAAATCGGGGTTTCACTCTTCCAAAAAATCCTATTCTTCCCCAAAAATCCCTCTATCTCTTCACACATTTGACCTCCCAAGACCCCTTGCTTGCTCTGGTGGTGGAAATGGCTCCAAAAATGAAGCTCCCACAAAGAAGGAAGTCGGTTTGCGAGTTAGAAGAGGGTGTGCGCAGGAAGAGACAGGCTTCTCAGACCTCTTCTACTTCCATTCCTGTTTCAGCATCTGCTCCAGGTTCTTCTCAGTCTCCATTAAGCCCCAGTAAAATTTCTTATCTGTTAGAAAGGTAGAACCCGGAAAAAATATAGATTTCAGATTTTTTGAAAAAGAGGGATTCTCCATTGGTTCAAAAATCAAAGATCAAGGTTGGAGATTTTACTGTTCACTTAAAGAAGTTACCTATGTGGATTTGGTTAGGGAATTTTATCTGAACTTGAGCTATGGCAATGGAACAGTAACATCCACTGTTAAGGGTATTGATATCTATTTAGATCCTGTACTTTTGGAAGAGATTCTTCATTTACCCTGTGAGAGATATTCAAACATGGAACTCCCAGTCAAGGAAGAAGGAATTAATGTGATTTTAGGAGGAACCTACTCGGGAAGCCTAAATAAACTAGAAGCCAAGATCCTATCCATTGAGATGAGGATTCTACATCAACTGGTAACAAAGCTTTTCTTCCCAAGAAGTGGTAGACATGACCTCTTCTCAGGCTGAGACATCTGCATCATGTTTCATGTGATTACCCAAACCCTCCTAAACCTCCCAGCATTGATGATAGAAGCCATGAGGGAAACCCTGAATAGATCCAAGGCACATCTGCCTTTCGGTATGGCCCTCACATTGGTATTCAGGAGGTTTGGAGTTAGTTTTGAGGGGGAGGCAGTAGCTAGGCTTTCTCACTCTGACACCATCAACCAACATACTTTGCACCGCATGGGATTTACTAGGACTGATGGTGGTTGGATTAAGGGTGCAGAAGAGAGAGTTGAGGACAGAGCTGAGGAAGAAGGTCCTTCATCACCTCTCCATGATATCAGGGTAGCATCTCCAGACATTAAGTTCGTTTCAGATCCCGAGGCTGGCCTATCAGAGTCTACTAGGAGGCACACTCCAGTCCAGTAGCCAGACAGCAGAGCACATCCGTCAGAGATCAGATTGGCTGATGACCAGATTGAGATGATCTCTCAGCGTGTGGCTTCCTTACTTTCTCGATAATGGGGCACTTCAGCTTTTGCACAGGGATCCACATCACATGATGCATCTGATCAGACTTTGATCCCTTACATCTCCACTGTCTTTCAGATGATTTCAGATCAGTCAGTTCGCATTCAGCAGCTTGAGGGTTACATATTGAGACTGACTGGGAGAGTACTTGACTTGCAGGGGCAAGTGTTAGCTCTGGCACATCCACAGTCACAGGAGTGCACCATTGAGGTCTCAGACCTATCTATGGAGGCAGCCAGACTTAGAGGAGTATTGGAGAGTGGATTTGATTTTCTAAGGAGAGAGATCATAGGCTCTAGTGAGCATGCATCCACCCAGTTCACTGTACTACTACAGTCTGTTTCGAGAGCTCTGAACCTTCTAGACACCATCAGACTCTCTCTTGCAGTTCAGTCTGTTGCTTCTCAGCCTTCAGGATCATCTCGCCCGCCCACTCGTGCCGGCACCTCTACTCGTGGCAGAGGTAGACGGGGTAGAGGACGAGCCCTTGATCGTGATCCTTCATCTCCCCACCCTATCTTTGATTCATCTGACTCTGATCCATCTAGTCATGAGCTCTACTAGATCCTTGTAGTTAGTCTTGTCTTTTGTCTCTTTCTAGGATCTATCTTTTGGGCCATGTAATGATGTTGACTGATTGAATTTTATGTTTTGGTATATGTATTGGAACTACTATGTGGCATCAGTCACTTTTTGATTATATATATCTACTCTTTGACTTTTACTGTATGACCTTCAAATTTAGTTGCTTTCAATTATGTGCATGCTTAAGATATTATGAATTGTAATATATGCTATCCATGATATCCAATGGCATATCTTTTTTTTTTTTTTTTGTTTGCTGTATTCAGGGGGAGTAAACAAAAGTAATATTAGTAAAATTATTTTCATCAAAAGAAAGAAATAGAGAAAATATATTCAAAAAAAGGGGGAGTAAATAATTTTTTTGTTGATGATGTCAAAAAGGGGGAGAAATTAAGGAATCAAAAGCACATTGATAAAAGAATCAAAAGTAAATTGATAAAAGAATCAAAAGCAAATTGATAAAAGAATCAAAAGCAAATTGATAAAAGAATCAAAAGCAAAATGAGCAAAATGTTAAGCAAATGAGCAGATTTTCAAATTCTTAGGCATGCTCTGATATCAAAATTAAATAATCAAATGAGCAAATGAGATATTTTCAAATGAGCAAAGAGTAAATTTTCAAATTCTTAGGCAAATTCTGCTTTGTTCTGATAACAAAAATTCTACTCTGATACCAAAATTAAATAATCAGATGAGTAAATTTTCAAAGTATTGAGTAATAGGCAAATTGTTAGGCAAATGAGCAACACAAGCAAATGGGCACATGTATCACGTGCCAAAGAATCAATCTTCTTTTCAAGCAAATACACTTATAAGTAATTTTCAATTTGGTAGCAAATTTTCTATGTATCTTCAAACTACCTATGATGCATTTCATTCCTTTGAAATTCATGCTAAATATTTCATATATATGCTTTTGCTCAAGTATTTTGTCATCATCAAAAAGGGGGAGATTGTTGCTCCTTGGATTGATTTTGATGATTACAAAGCATTTGAAGGGGTACTAATGATTTTTGCTTGAAAAAGACTTATTGCTTTTCAGGAGCAAAATCATAATTTTACCAAATCTTGATTTGAAAGCATCAAGTGATAGAACAAAAGATTTGTGATCCATTGGTAAAAATTTTATTATTTTTGACTTATATTTTGAAAGTTATTCATGTTTGAAAAATATGAGTCGACCCATGAGTCGACTCATGGTACAATGAGCTATTTGGCACGCAATTTTTTGGCTGCACAGACTTAGCACACCCTGTGAGTTGACCCATGAGTCGACCCCCAAGGCATGAGTCGACCCATGAGTCGATCTCTGCTATTTTTAGGCCAAAAATTACAGAACCTTGTCTTCTGGTTGTTTTCTGCTGTTTTTCCACTGAGGTCGACCCATGAGTTGACCCATGAGTCGACCCCTGTGACGAGAATATTCTGCAACGGCTAGTTTTAACCTATTTTAAGTGCTTTTAATGCTCATTTAATATGGTCTAACGGCTCTATTTCAGCCCAGATTGTTCTCCACCATTCTTTAAAGCTATAAAAGGGACAAAAAGGTGGGAATCATCAAGTAGAATCAAGAAGAGAGATTTTCAAAAAGAGGATTTCAAGCTTACTTTTCAGCCCTAAGCAAGAGCTCACTCAAAGCATTCAAGAAGCTTTTAATTCAAGCTCACCCACTCCTCAAGTGCACATTCAAGTACCAACCACCTTGAGAAAATCGAAAAGAACCTTCTTCTCTTTGAGTAAAGTGTATTTAAAATCTCATTCGCTCATTAAAGGAGCTTTTTTTTGTATTCTCTGAGCTATTAATTGTTATACTCTGTTTAAGCTATTGTTTTTGTTTTGGAAGGATTCTAAAACAAGAGAAGGTTGATCCGAACCTTGAATCGGAGTGTATTGGGTTGGCTTGTACCCAGAAAATAAGTGGATTAGCTTGGGATAGCTAGAGTCAGAGTTTTCGACGTGTGTATTCAGGTTGAATACAAGTTAGTAGATTGAAATTCCCAAGTAGGAGCTTGGGGAGTAGATGTAGGTGCAAGGTTGGCACCGAACCACTATAAATTCTTGTGTTTGTGTTGTGCCTAATTGCTCTTCTTTAGAACTTCTTTATTCTCTTGCATTCTTGCTTTTAATCATTAGCCTTGAATCAACTATACTCTCCCTATTTATTTAGCTATTGTTAAATATTTTTTATAAGACATAAGTTAAGTTTAAAATTTTTAGAAACCCAATTCACCCCCCCTCTTGGGTTGCATAGCTGGGCAACAGACTGTCTTTATCCATCCACTTCTCAAAAACAACTCTTTGCTCAGCTGTAGGATGGTTTGGTAATATTATAGGTTTCTGATCGAGTACATACCCTAATTTTTGAAGGTCAGGATAATCTTGAGGTTTCTGAGCTAGTCTTTGTAATTTATATCGGTCAAACGATTGGTTTCAATGATGCGAGTTAGAGGGTTTGAAGCTGATATTGTTTAACTGTCAAAGTAAAGATTCAAGTTAGACTTTTGTACTTAATGTTATATTTACTTCTAAAAACTTTAAGATACAAACAAAGACTTCCACTAATTTATCGGATCCCTTCACTCCCTGGGAAGAAAATGAAAACCCTAATGTGACAAAAGATTTTTAGTAGATGCCGCGGTCCCACTGATGATATGTACCTCACCTAACAGTTATTGATAACATGTACATCGATGTGTAGGCTACTCTTTATCTAGATGTTTCTCTAAGCATGTTGCAGCGACTTGATCTCTAAGTCATGTAGGCTCACCTAACAGTTATTACCCATACTTCTTAGTTAAGCCTAACTCACCATTCACAAGTAGGTGCAAGGCCGTCATTGGATCCCTCACCTAACAGTTATTGGGTCCAACCCCATCCTTACCCTAGAGCAACTCTTTGCTAATAGAGTGGTTGCGTATTTTCGATGCAACTGAACCACTGTGACCATCCGAGAACAATCAACGTCGGTAGCACGTCCGCATATCTACAACGGTGGAAGACCTATGGACTTAATATTTATGAAAAAATTTAGATTTAGATCTCATCTAATCAGTCATTATATGACCGATCTAATTGACATGGACTAAACCAAACTGCTAAGCAACCCAATTTAAGACCCAATCTTCCAAATTGATCAGGTAAGTGGAGATCAGTAGGGGTCCCCCCATTGCTTCCCTTAGACACCAATAAATTGATCAGATAAATGAACAAAATCAATTAAATAACCATGTCTCATTAACTTGTCTTAGATACCAATAGGTCAATTGGTCCAAACAAGTTAACTCTAGCGAATCGGGCTCAAACTATCGAGCCAAATTAGGTCCTTAGGTTAATCGATTCTACATATGGGACTCAAACGATTTGATCAACAATAATTGCATGATTATATAACTTAATTGATCTAACTCTAATCAATATTTGACTTGGTTCGATCAATTACTTAATCAAATTAGACCCATATGACTCAAATAAAAAACTTTAGATGCAATCCTATTATATAATCTAATTTATGATTTTTTTATAACCAAAATCTTCATGCACAAACATAAATTTTAGATTCTAAAATTAAAATTTTAGATCTAAATTTTTTGTATGAAAGTAAATTTTAAATTATAAAAATAATTTTCAGATTTAACATACAAACACATATCACATATATGCATGTAAAATTTAGATCTAAATAAAATTTAGATCTACTATATGATATCATATATCTCATATACTAATCATGGATCATATTAAAAATAAATTTATGATCTAAATATGCAATCATACATCACATATATGAATCAAAATTTAGATCATATAAAATTTTAGATTTTATGCATGTATTTATGTATCATATAAACATGAACTAGAACTCTTTCTAGATCAAAATTTAGATCTATGCATGCTTTCACATATCAAATATATGTTCTATAATCAAATTTAAAATTAAATTTTAGATTCTAAAATTTATCTATATATCTGATGTATCAAGAAAAAAATCAAATTTTAAATTTTTTTTCAAAATATATATGACAATTTCAGCAATATGAAACTTGTGGCTCTAATACCACTGTTGGCATTCGAGCTTCGGAGCATGCATATGTATTTTAAAACTTTTTTTTCTAAATATCATAGTGGAATACAAGATTAAAATATTTTTAATCTGAATCATGCTTGCATAAAAATATAAAATCATAAGGATCTAGTTCATGTGCTAAAATTGACATATGCTGAAATTCAGATTGTAATCAATTCACATACCTGTTTCGCAATCTTTTTGTTCAAATCTGGATCTGAAAGAGAAAAAATTTTCTTCTAGCCGTATAAGTATTTGGCCTCTACAGATATCCACTCAAGATCAGTCTGGAATGGCCCTCTAGAATTTGAATTTTTTTCTCTAAGAAAATTCAGCCTGCTGAATCTGAACGAAATCTGGATCGCGATCAACACTTGATCTTTTTCCTTGATCTTCTTCTTCTCTTTTTCTCTAGCCTTTCTCTCTTGCTATATGCTGCTGCTACAATTTTGAAACCAGCAAGGAAGAGAATGCCCAACACCTTGGATGTGGGAGGCTTGGTACATCCCAAAGGTTGGGGTGTATGGGACGCCCAAGGGGAGAAGAGAAAAGGAGAGAAAGAGAGGGCATGGGGAGACCTTCTAGGTGTGAGGGGCTACTAGTTTGAATACTCTAGGAACCTTAGGGGAGGTCCCTTTAAATAGGATTGAATCCTATTCAATCTCATAATACAAGTCCTACTTGCATTGGGTTTCCTAATAACTTAGGTTATTTAACTTATATTAGGAATCCTATTAGGCGCAACTCTTGGAGTGCTTGCACCCATTATTTCACACCCTCCTTTGCACCCAAGAGATACCCCATATCAAATTAATAGGCCCTCTAATCATAGGACACGTCCAATTTGATCAAATCAAGGTGGGGACCAACTGTCACCAACATCCATTACAAGGACTCATTGAGATCTATGTTTATGTGTCAGTCAAACTCTAGCAGCCTCACTGCAGACAGTAGTACAATCTCAGATCAAAGGACCATTCACACAACTATAATATTGAGATGATCACTGATGATCGAATAGAAATTCAAGTGATCTCTCGTATGGTCATGCTCAGTACTAGTTATTCTTTAACAACTATCCGCACTCATCGTCCAGTGTCTCTACACTATAGACTAGAGATCCGTTTATCCCAAAGGAAGTAATTTTCTTTACTTCCTCCGTAAGTATACCCATGTATCTCTCAGGAGGTCGGGAGACCTTGCTAGATCTACGAGGTGGTTGAGGAATGTATACTATTGGCTCATAGATAATGGGTTCCTGAGGATCTATAGCTTTTAGCTCTTCAGAGACTTTCTCTTCAAGCTCAACTAACCTCCCACTGCCACCATTCAGGATAAACTATTTTTTTAGGAATACAGCATTTTGACTCACAATTACATTGTGATCTTGGGAAAGTAGAAGTAGTATCCCATGGATTCTTTAGGATACCCTATAAAGCGAGCTATAATAGATCTATCCTCTAATTTATTTACTATCTATCTCTTGTGAGAAGATCTATCCTCTAAATTAGGTTAATTACGTATGAGAAGATCTAGTGAATCTAACTAAATAAAAAGTAAATAATACTAAAATTAAAAGGTAAGTAGGTAACCTACAAATAAAGCAACAAATTAAATCTACTTTTAGGGTAATAAATTATTCTAAGCTATGAAAAGTAGTAAATCACTAAGAATAATGAGTAGTAATAAATAAGATAACTACTTAACTATGCTAATAAGGTAATCTTACAATCAAGAATTAAAGGTAACTACATAATCTAAATAAAAGGCAAGGAGTCTAATCTACTTAAAAAATAGAAAATCACTAATTATATAAAGTAGTAAATTATTTTAAGCTATAGAATGTAGTAAATCACTAGGTTATAGAAAGTCAAAAATTTTTTATACATGCAAATAAAGTAATCTAGCTATAGAGTAGTAAATCTATCATATATAAAAAGTAGTATAAGATAATTTTTTTAAAAAAAATAAATAAATAATTAAAGTAAATTAATTAATAATAAAAAATAAATTATCAATCAGTGAAATAAAGTATGAAAAATAAGAATACAAAAGAAGAAAATAATCAATTAGAAAAATAAAGTAGTAAATATATATTTTTTTAATTTTTTTCAAAATAATTGCACCAAGATCCTTGGCAACGGTGTCAAAATTTGATGCATATTATAGTATATCAAAATTAATCCTACGCACTACTATGTAGATAGGATGAGTCGGATTGTATCCATAGAAATTTTAAGTTGATTATTTAAAAAATATAAATAATAAATAATAAATTGTAAGAAACTGAGAATGAAACATGGAGATTACAATAAAAATATTTTTCATTGATCAAATAAAGAAGTATATATAATGAAAAAGAAATAAAAATTTGATACAAGACAACTAAACCAAGTTGAACTTTTCGCTGCGTCTGATGGTGGATGCGTCTCCTTGAATCCTTCATCTTCCTTTATGTAGATAGTGACAGGATAGCAGGAAAGCTTGGTCTAAGAACTCCAAAGAAGAAAGGTAGATGAAAGAGAGTATGAAAATATGAAAAGGATAGCGATACTAGGATTAGAACCTCTCTTAGATTTGATAAAAAGTGTGCTAGGGTTAGAACCTCTCCTAGACTTCTTAGGATATGGAGAATGGATCTAAGAAAGAATATGGTGTTGTGTTAGGGTTAGTACCTCCCCTAAACTTATGAAGAAGAAAGAAAAAGAGATGGGATAGCAGCTTAAAGAGAAACTTAGGCATTAGCTTGATGGGAAGAGAGAAAAGAAAGAACTTTGATGGAGGAGAGAAGGAGAAAGAGAGAGGGGAGAAGATGAAGAACCCTACAAAGGGGCTGATGTCCCTTTGGAAGAGAAGGGGGTGTATATTTATAGAGTGGAGGCTAGGGTTTTAGGTGTTGGAGACTCTAGAATTTCATAAGAAGAGAGGTGGGAGCATGAATACGGATCTTTAGATCTTCATATTGCTTCTCTTCTATTGATCAATAAATTGCATTCACACTAGATCTTCATGAAGAATGATTTTTTAATCTGAGCCCTTGAGATTTAAGTCACATTCACACTTGAATAGGAGCTGGTTGCTGGATTCACTAAATTCTAATCCTATTTGAGTCTAATTTGAATCGTATGAATCCAAACTCCTAATTACCTATAAAATAGACTAGAAATCATCAAGTTTCAATAAAATAATATCAATTATCATAATATTTAATATCTCTAGTGATTTAAATTAAGTGTTCATCAAAGTACGAAGGAAGAAGGAGAGGTCATCAATCATTTTTTCGATGAGACTACGTCGATCAACTTCAGATCTTTGTTATAATTTTATTTTATTTTATTTTATTATTTTTTTAAATTTTTTATAATTAAATTTTAATTTAATTAATTTAAAATTTATTTTTATACTTTTAAATTTTTGCTTTTTATTTTTATTGCAACTGGATGCTAAGATCTAGTTAGTAGATTTTAGTATCAATTTATTTTTATGCTCTTTAAATTTTATTTTTTATTTTTTATTATAAGTAGAAGCTAAGATTTAAATAGGAGATCTTACTACCAAGTTTATCTTTCTACACCATTTAATTCTTGTCTTCTGTTTATAATTTTATTTTCAAATTTTTTTATAAAAATTAAAGTTATCAAATCAAAGTACTGCTTTCTCTATGGATTCGACCTGACTTACTACTTTCTATATATTTTTAATTTTTAAAAAATTAAAATTAATTTGATAATCATGATATCCTAACGACAACATCACAACATTATCAATTTTGGTGCTGTTGGTGTAGAATTTCGTCGAAGTCGGAGAAGCTGGAGCTGGAATGACCGCGGCCGCCATTAGGACCTGCAAAGAAAGTCTAAATCAGAGTTGGGGGTACTCCAGCAAGACCCTCCGACGCTCAAGTTAGTATTCTGCTTCAATAGAAATGGAGTGCTCGAGCGGAAATTTTGGCAGAGTTTTGAGATAGAGTTACCAGCTTAGAGAAGAACACGTCTGGGGATTCCTTATTTATAGACGGAGGGTGTAACTGACTGACAGCAACTTCTGTAACCGTCTGGTAGTGGACCGCTCAGAGCCGCGTGGAGTTTGTTGCAGAGAGTAGAGTGGTGTCCGTTGTCAGGACTTGCCAGAGAGTGGTGGAGCCGCATGAAATCCGTTGCAGGGAGTGGAGCAGGAGGGCGGCTCTTATTGCGACTCGTCAGAAAGTGGTAGAGCTGCATGGAATCCGTTGCAGGGAGTGGAGCAGGAGGGCGGCTCTTGTCGTGACTTGTCAGAGAGCTCTGATCCGTCGGCTGGAGCTCGGCTGGGACATTTGATAGAGCGGAATGGCTCTCTATTGTTGGTTTGGGAGAAGCTCGGATGTCCCTGAAGCTGCTGACGAGTCTACTATTGTCGGGTGGCTTAGGCACTGATACTACAGGTGGGAGTCACCTGCTGCAGAAGCTCGGATAGAGACTTTTCATTGGCGAAGTCCGGTAGGAATCCAATTGTTGGAGAAGTCCGTCTGAAATTTGCCCAATGTGAAAACTCGCCTGAAGATGATCCATTGGAGAAGTTTGATTTTGTGAAGGATCTGGTGGAGGGTCGACCGATGATGGACTTCGGATGGCGTTGGGGAGGTTCGGCAGATATCAGAGGCGATCGATCGTTGTAGGAATCCAGCTGCTGGAGCCCGATCATCATAGAAGCTCGCCCAATATCCAATCACCATGGAAGTTCGATCGAAGTCTGGTTCTTATAGAAGGTTGAAAGGAGACCGCTTATTGTAGAAGCTCGATCGAAGGTCAGTTGTCGCGGGATCCGACTACGAAGAAGCTCGGCTGAAGTCTACCTGTAGTGGAAGTTTGGAAGGAATATGTTTACAGCAGAGGCTCGGATGGAATTTGCTTACAGTAGGGATCCGAGGTAGGCCGTTCGTTGTAAGGGTTCGGAGTAGACTGCTCGCAGCAGGAGTTTAAGGCAGACCACTCGTAGTGGAAGTTCGGAGTAGGCCGCTCGCGGTAGAAGTTTGGCTCTCGTAGGAGCTCGACTGGGATCCTGAAGGCGGTCGACCACCGTAGAAATGTGGAAGGAGCCTGGTTACTGTAGAAATCTCATTGTCAGAGAAGCTCGGATGCTGACGAAGCCCGAAAGAAGTTCGGGGCTAGTCGATTGCTGTAGAAGGATGGCTAATAGCGAGGCTTAGAGGGCCTTTGGGGCGGCCCAATGGGTGAACACTGAGGCCCATCGTCGAAGAAGTTTGGACGGCCGAGGGAGTTTGGAGAGGCGTCACGTACAAGGTCGGGAGCCGGAGGAACCCCAAAGGATCAGTTCTCTGCAGACTTCGATCGGGGGGGCACTTTATACCCAACATCGGTCTCCCTACTTTCGAGTTCGGGTTCCGAATGAAGGAAGTATAGAGAATTTCTCACGTCGAAGCTGCTCTCTTCAATTTCCATACTCAGCGATCGCCAGATATTTTGACGCTCAGTACGCTGGTATCGGAGCCTTTTCGGAAAAGGCTTCTCCTTTTTGGAATTCCAACCGGAACGCAGTCCTAGGTACGGTGCCATAATGGTTTTACTAATTGTCGGCCACCTCTAACCGCTTGCCACGATGAGTGGGCCATGCGACGGTCGCGGACTGGTCTGAGGAGTCTTGCAGTCATTATTGCACCGACTCTCATTGCTTATTTAAACCTGCCTCCCCCCCTTTTGGGATCTCACTTTGTATGGGAGCTTCTTTAGTCTTCCCTTCCTTGCCTTAGGCATCCGTCGAGTCATCCTCATCTCTGCACCCTCACATTCCTCAGACCAGCTTGGGTTAGCCTCAAAGCTTTCTCCACTTCTGCAGCCCCGTTTGTAGACGGCGCTGGCCTTCTTTCGTTGTCGATATGGGCATGGATGCGGCTCTGATGTTAGCCCAGAGCCTGAAAGTCTACGAGCGGGATGACGCTGCAACTTCTGGGTTGGCAAAGAAGGTGAGGGTAGAAGAGACAGATCTGGTCGTGTTTCACCTTTACGGCCCAGAGCCCACGCTTATGCCACATCTTCGACCGCGAGGGCTTCCTGATGCGCGTCGCCGTGAGGAGAAACCTAACCTCAGGAAGAAGGTCATGCCCGCCATCACTGTGAGGGGGAACCTGACCTCAGAAAGAAGGTCATGCCCACCATCATCGTGAGGCAGCGGAAGCCATGGCACGGCAAAGATGGCATCTACATGTACTTCGAAGATAATGCTGGATAATCGCCGATCATGCCCGCTGTCATCATGGCGTCTACGTGTGCTTCAAAGATGATGCTGAAGTAATTGCCGATCATGCCCGTCGTCATCATGGCATCTACGTGTACTTTAAAGATAATGCTAGAGTAATCGTCGATCCGAAAGGGGGACTGGAAGAAGAAGCCAAGTACTTGAAGTAATTCTCGACGATGGCTGGAACCGAGAGTTCGAAGTCTGATGGAGCCGAGCTTCTTAGAGCTATTTATTTTGTATAATATTTTTGTTATTTTTTTTAAGGCTTTGTAGCATGCACTTTGCCAATGGAGTGAGAAGAGAATCTTCCGTTATCTCGTTCCCCCTCTTTTCTTTTTTGGGCCTTTGAGGCTTTGCAATGTACACTTCACCAATGAAATGAGAATGAAATTGTTTATTACCTCACTTATTTTGGTATTAACCGGTTATTTATCGGACTCCTTTTGGCCTCGTCGTGTTCGATGCCGACGCTATTTGGGGGTTTCCGGTCGTTGCAGTGTCAATCTGCCCTTTGGTTTATGACCGTAGGTTCTTTCGAGGCCATTTGAGTTTGACATTTTCTCCCGATGTGCGAGCTCAGGGGTCTAAACTTCTCGTTACCTTGAAGAGGTCGACTTATCCTCGGCCCATGTCAGGTTCCCCCTTAGCAGCTGGGACGAAGTTTCTTATGTCTTGGATGCAGTTTGTTCTTATCTGTCGCAGAAGTAGTTCGTCGGCCTTTCTCTTTTATCTTCCCCTTTCCTTTTCATGTTTGAGTGGGGGTTTTTCCCCTGCTCTTAATGGGGTCGTGAAGGCGTAGAGGTATCGTTGAGAAAGGTCTCCTCCCTACCGATCAACCAAGCCTTTGTTTGCGTTGGGATGAGGTCTTCCCTGTGTTCTCGACAGTCGGATTTAGCTCGTTTTAGGATGAGGTTCTCCTCCTGTTCCTAGCAAGGCTGTGGGGGCACATCAGGGCCGTTATGAGGGCCTCTCCCCCTGTTCGATCTTTAAAAAATTGAGCCTTCGACTTTGCTCATGTTAGGACGAGGTTCTCCTCCTGTTCCTAATAAGACTGTGGGGGCACATAAGGGCCGTTGTGAGGGTCTCTCTTCCCATCCGATCTTTAGAAAATTGGGCCTTCGACTTTGCTCATGTTAGAATGAGGTTCTCCTCCTGTTCCTAACAAGGCTGTGGGGGCACATAAGGGCCGTTGTGAGGGCCTCTCTCTCCGTCCGGTCTTTAGGAAACCAGGCTTTCGACTTTGCTCTGTTATGATCCAGGTGGTGTGCCCAAGGCCCAGGGGACCAAGGCTAAGGCCAAGGTCCATCATTCATGAGGGCTTCATGGAGACTCTAGGGCTAGTTGGGCCCTAGGTTGAAAGGCTGTGGGCCTTTCGGGTTCTTGAGGTCTAGGTTATGTGGGCCTCAAGGGACCAACTCTTTATAGGTCAGGTCTGAGCCCATGATAGGTGAGATTAGGTCGAGTCATGGGTATATATGGGCTTGGGTTAACCTAATCTCCCATAGAGTTGGTCAAGGAAGTTTTGGGTTTGGGTCACTTGACCCGGTGTTTGTATATACATATACTGTGTATAGGTTTGATGAAGCCAAAGAAATAGATAACTCTTTCTCCCAAGTCTCTCTCTCTCTTCTCCCTCTCTCTCCAGCCATCTTCCATGCCCTAGGAGGAAGAAACCTTAGGGTTTCCTGCCGCCAGTCCATAAAAGGAAAGAGAAGCAGGGGAGGCGCAAGCCCCTTCCCCCTTGTAGCCACCTACCAGATCTGCTCTCCCTCTCTTGCAGGTGCCCAAACACTAGGTCCAGGACTTGGAATCTCTTGAGAAGAGGTTGGTACAAGTCCCTCTCAGATCTGGAGTTGATCTGAGGTCGTTTGAGGCATGGGTGAGATCTCCATCAACAGATCTACAAGAAAGGCTGCAGTAGGGCTGTTGCCCAGCTATGCAACCCAAGAGGGGGGGTGAATTGGGTTTCTAAAAATTTTAGGCTTAATTATTACTTATGATGAACAAAACAAAGACTTTAATTCAATATTAATTACCTAAAGCAGGAATGCAAGGATATAATAAAGAAATAAAGAGAAACAATAAAGCACACCACAAACACAAGGATTTATAGTGGTTCGGTGCCAACCTTGCACCTACATCCACTCCCCAAGCTCCTACTTGGAAATTTCAATCCACTATACTTGTATTCAACCCGAATACAGAACGTCGGAAACTCCGACACTAGCTATCCCAAGCTAGTCTACTTATTTCCGAGTACAAGCTAACCCAAAACACTCCGATTTCAGGTTCGGATCAACCTTCCCTTGTTTTGGAAATCCTCCAAAAAACAAGAACAATTACTCACAAAGAGTAAGAAAATTTAGAGCACAAATTAATACAATAACAGCTCCTTAAATGAGCGAATATAACAATAAAAATACTTTACTCAAATGAAGAAACCCTTTTTGGATTTTCTCAAGGTGGATGAACGCTTGAATGAATGCTTGAGAAGAGGATGATCTTTGATTGAGGACTTCTTGAAGGCTTTGACGGATCTCTAGATCAAGGTTGAACAATAGGCTTGAAAGATCCTCTCTTTGAATGCTCTTGCTTTTCTCTTTCACAATCTCTCTTGTATATTGTGGATCCTCTCTCTTTTTCTTTTGGATATTTCGTTGATCTCAGGCTTTCTCGTGTAGATTTTGGATCCTTTTGTATATAGGTTTGATCTCTCCTTTTTGATCTACAATTTCTTTCACCATTTGAAACATTTTATAGCAATAAGAAACAAGAGAAAATAATTTAGACAGATAAAGAGCCGTTAGAGCAATTTTAGGAAGCATAAAAGGCAATTAAAACGGGCAAAAAAATAGCCGTTGCTGACATTTTCCGTCGCAGGGGTCGACTCATGAGTCGACTCATGCTTCAGGAGTCGACTCATGAGTCGACTTCTGTTGCAAAGACCAGAGAATGAGTTTTTGAAAATTTTTGGCTCAAATCAGCAGGGGTCGACTCATGAGTCGACTCATGCCTTGTGGGTCGACTCATGAGTCGACTCACAGGTCGTGCCAAGCCAGAAAACTAGCGTGCCAAGGGAATTTTTGCGTGCCAATCAGCTCATAGTGCCATGAGTTGACTCATGAGTCGACTCATGCACTTCAAACCTTCATAACTTCAAAAATATAAGTCCAAACACAATGAAATTTTCACCAATAGATTACTAATCATTTGTTCTACCAAATGATACTATCAAATTAGAATTTTAGTGAAATTACGATTTTGCCCCTGAAGAGCATAAGGACTTTTTCAATTTAAAATTATTTGTATCTCTTCAATCTGCTTTGTAATCATCAAAATCAATCTAGGAGCAACAATCTCCCCCTTTTTGATGATGACAAAATATTTGAACAAAAGCATTTATGTGAATCAATAATTTCAAAAGAATGCATTATACATTTATATGCTTGAAAAGAGTAAGATTCTTTTGGCATGTAATATAAATGATCATATACAAAAATAGTTTATCCATCTTCTTAAAGATTTGAAGATATGCTCATTGGAATATGTGATTTTGGTGTTAGAGCAGAAAACTTATTTTTGTTATCAGAGCAAGTTGTATTTTAAAAATTTGCTTATTTTCATTTGATTTTAGTTTTAGCATCAGAGCAAAAATTAATTATGTGCTTTAATTGCTTTTGATACAAAAAAAATAATTATGTGTGCCAAAGCATGTTTAAGAGTTGATTTTGAAAGTGTATTAGCTTATTTTGAGTTTAAGATATATCAGAGCAAGAGAAAAATAAATTTTGCAATGTATCGGAGCAAGAAAAATAATTTTACAGTGTATCAGAGAAAATTTTATAATGTATCAGAACAAATTTTATGATGTATCAGAGCAAGTTAAAAAAAAATTTAAGATGTATCAGAGTAAGTTGGAATTTTGAAGTATATCAGAGCATATTTAAATTTTTAAAGTAAATCAGAGCATATGTAAAGAAGTAATTTAAAAGTTACATAATTGCATTGTACTTAGCATTGTACTTTTGATATTGTTCTTTAAATTCTTCAATTCATTCATTAATTTCTCATAATTTGTAGTTTTGCTTTTGATGGATTGCTTTTTCTTTAATTGCTCATAATTGAATTGCTTTTTGTTTAATTTCTGTTTGATGCCAAATTTCTCATAATTTAGGGTTTTGCTTTTAAGGTTTTGCTTTTGATGAGTTGTTTTTTCTTTAATTTCTCCCCCTTTTTCTCATAATTTAGGGTTTTGCTTTTAATGAGTTGCTTTTTGTTTAATTTCTCCCCCTTTTTGACATCATCAGACATGGTTAACTTCTCCTTTTTCTGAAATATTCTTTAATTTCTCCCCCTTTAGAGTTAATCACAGATGTTTGCTCCCCCTTAATACAGCAATTATTAACAGCAAACAACAACAAAGAGAAGACAATATTTCAACAAGGAGAATATATATAACCAAAATATGATCAACATCATTACAAAAGGTAGAAATATAAGTAAAAGATGATTCCATTAAAATCATAATTGTTTCAATACATAGTTCATATTATAATAATCAACCAGCTAATTGTCAATACATGGCCCCAAAATACAGACACTAACACCTAGGATCTAGTAATGATCAAGACAAGTCAAGGATCGGAGTCATCAGATATGAGATGAGAAGCTGATGGATCAGAAGTGCATCCTCTACCCCGTCTGCCTCTGGCACGAGCAGGAGAGCGAGATGAACTGGGAGGCTGAGTACGCTGAGATGCTAAGGACTGAACAGAAAGGGTGAGTCTAATGGAATCAAGTACGTTTAGTGCTCTGGAAACAGACTGTAGTAAAGCAGTGAACTGAGTGGTAGCATGCTCACTCGATCCTCGGATCTCTTTCCTCAGTAACTCATATCCACCTTCTAGTGCTCCTCTGAGCCTGCCAGCCTCTGCAGTGAGGTCTGTGACCTCAATAGTTGACTCCTGTGGCTTGGGATGGGCCAAGCAAGGACTTGCCCCTGCAAGTCTAGAACTCTGCCAGTCATCTCCAGACTGTGTCCTCAAGCTGCTGGATCCGGATGGACTGATCTGATAACATCTGAAACACAGTGGAGATGTGGGGAGTAATGGTCTGATCAGAAGAGGTGGCTCCTGGTGCAAAAGAAGTACTACCCACTGGCTAGACAGCAAAGAAGCCACACGCTGTGATATATGCTCGATCTGATCGTCAGCCAGTCTGAACTCTGATGAGGTGCTCTGCTCTCTGGCTGATACACTGGTGTGGGCATCCTAGTAAACTCTGAAGGGCCAGCCTCTGTATCAGGAATGAACTGGATAACTGGTGATGCTGCCCTGAAGTTATGACAGGAGATGATGGACCTTCTTCTTCTACTCTGCTTCACTCTGTCTTCAGCTCTTTCCTCAGTTCTCTCTTCAGAGCCCTTGATCCAACCACCATCAGTCTTTGTAAATCCCATTCGTGCAGGGTGTGTTGGTTGAAAGTGTCCACATGAGAGAGTTAGTAGAAGCCTCCCCCTCACAGCTGACTCCAAACCTCCTAAATTCTAGTAAGGGCCATACCATAAGGCAAGTGTGCCTTGGATCTGTTCAAAGTTTCTCTCATGGCCTCATCATAAGTGCAGGGAGGTTCAGGGGGGTCTGAGTGATGACATGAAACATACATACATCTCTGCTGGAAAGTAAGTCATGCTACCACTCCTAGGAAAGAAGAGCTTGTTACCATCTGATGCAGGATCCTCATCTCAATGGACAAAATCTTTGCTTCCAATTTGTTTAAACTTCCTGAATAAGTTTCTCCTAGAATAATTCTGATCCCCTCTTCTTTTACTGGAGTTTCATATAAGAGTAACCTTCACTAGGCAACTGAAGTATTTCTCCCAATATCCTAGAATCCAAGCAGATATCAATTCCCTTGACTGTTGAAGTCACTGACCCATTTCCATAATGTAGGTTCTGGTAGAATTCTCTAACTAGGTCAACATAGGTGACTTCCTTAAGGGAGCAGTAGATTCCCATCCTTGGTTTTTAATTTACTTGCAAAAGTAAAACCTTCTTTCTCAAAGAACCGAAAATCTATGTTCTTCCCGATTTTGACTTTTCTATCAGAAAGAGGATTCACACTGGGGCTTAGGAGGGATTGAGAGGGACCTTGAGCAGATACTGAAACTGGAGTGGGATCAGTGGAAGACTGAGCATGCCTTTTCTTTCAGACAATTTCTTCAGGCTCACGGATTGACTTTCTTCTTTGGGGAAGTTTCATCTTGGAGCCATATTCAATATAGTAGCAGGCAAGGAGACTTGAATGAGTGGAGGAGGGATCACAAGAGAGTAAGAGGGATTTTGGTGGAGAAAATAAGTGGATTTGGAAGATCGGTGAAGTGCTAGGGCACGTTCCAACCGCGCCAAGCATGCGAGCAAGCACAAAAAAATCCTTTCCAAGGAGGCGATTTTTGGTGGAGAGGAGGAGGGAGAATTGCCTCGAAATAATCCTTGGATTTGGAGCAAAAGAAATTGGAGAAGTCGGCTTTTGGAAGGAGGAAGATGAGAGATGGGTCGGCTCACGAACAGTACCATATAAAAACAATGAGCCCGTTGGAAGTTGTGGGATTTACAAGTTTGCCATTGAGTCGACTCATGGGGTCGACTCATGAAGTTCAGAAAATCAGAAAAAATATGAATAAATTCCAGAAAAATTTGAAATTTTGGAAGAAGGAGTTTTGCTCAAGATAAGTTTTTGAATGATAAATTAAGCTTTTGAGATCAGGATAGATGTTGGAAATTGAGCTCTAAGATATTTGACATCATTCTTGGAAATTGAGAAAGTTTAGGCATATGGATCTAGAATTCCTAGATTTCTCCTAATTTCACAGAATCTATCCTCACTAAGGGCCTTTGTAAAGATATCAGCTAATTGATTTTCAGTGCAAACATATTCAAGAATTACATTTTTGTTTTGAACATGTTCTCTTATAAAATGATGTCTTATTTCAATATGTTTGGATCTTGAGTGTTGAATTGGATTTTTAGAAAGATTTATGGCACTTGTGTTGTCACATCTTATTGGTGTTTCATTAAGTTTGATTCCAAAGTCTTCGAGTTGTTGCTTAATCCACAAGATTTGAGCACAACAACTTTCGGCTGCAATGTATTCGGCCTCAGCCGTAGACAGTGCCACCGAATTTTATTTCTTGCTAAACCATGAGATTAGATTAACTCCAAGAAATTGGCAAGTTCCACTTGTGCTTTTTCTATCTAATTTACATCCAGCAAAATCAGCATCTGAATATCCTAATAAATTAATTTGTGAGTCCTTAGAGTACCATAACCCTAGAGTTTGTGTACCATTTAAGTATCTAAGGATTCTTTTAACAGCATTCAAATGAGATTCTTTAGGATTAGATTGATATCTAGCACATAAGCAAACACTAAACATGATATCAGGCCTACTTGCAGTTAAATATAATAATGAGCCAATCATACCTCTATAGTATTTTAAGTCTACACATTTACCTTCATCATCCTTGTCAAGCTTACATGAGGGACTCATTGGTGTGCCAATTGGTTTGCAGTTCTCCATTCCAAATTTTTGAGTAGTTCCTTGGTGTACTTGCTTTGGGTGATGGAGATTCCCTCTTTTGATTGTTTGATTTGGAGTCCGAAGAAGAAGGTGAGTTCTCCCATCATGCTCATCTCGAACTCTCCCTGCATAAGCTTAGCAAAGTCTTGACAAAGGGATTCATTAGTAGACCCAAAAATTATGTCATCAACATAAATTTGTATAACTAGCATGTCATTTTGATTTCTTTTAATAAATAGGGTTGTATCTGCATTACCTCTTGAAAAACTATTATTTAGTAAAAATTTGCTTAGCCTTTCATACCAAGCTCTAGGTGCTTGTTTTAATCCATATAAAGCTTTATTTAATCTAAAGACATGATTAGGAAAAGCATGATTTTCAAATCCAGGTGGTTGTTCTACATATACTTCTTCAGCGATATATCCATTTAAAAATGCACTTTTAACATCCATTTGAAATAATTTGAATTTCATAAAGCAAGCATATGCAAGTAGAAGTCTAATAGCTTCTAATCTAGCAACAGGTGCAAAGGTTTCATCAAAATCAATTCCTTCTTCTTGATTATATCCCTTAGCAACCAGTCTTGCTTTATTTCTAATTACATTTCCATGCTCATCTAATTTGTTTCTAAAGACCCATTTTGTGCCAATTATTGAATAATCTTTAGATCTTGATACTAAGGTCCAAACATTATTTCTTTCAAATTGATTAAGTTCCTCTTGCATAGCATTAATCCAATTATGATCATTTTCAGCTTCTTCAAAAGTTTTAGGTTCAAGATGAGATACAAAAGCACAATGATTAACTACATCTCTAAGTGAAGAACGGATTTTTACCCATGCATAGGATCACCAATAATTAACTCCTTAGGGTGGTTGTGAACATACCTCCATTCTTGGGTAGGTCATTTGTACCTTGAGGTTGTTCTTGAGTTTCTTCACCTCTCTCATCTTGTTCGTCTTCTTGATCCTTGTCTTCTGGAGTTGCTGAATCTTTCAGAGTGATCTCCTTCATACCTTCTATTAGTGGATCTGCATCATCAACACCCTCATTCTTCCTTGAAGGAAGATCGTTAGATTCATCAAAGACAACATGTATGGACTCCTCAACTATTAAAGTTCTTTTGTTGAAAACTCTAAATGTTTTACTAGTGGAGGAGTAACCTAGAAAGATTGCTTCATCTGATTTTGCATCAAATTTACCAAGTTTTTCTTTGCCATTATTTAATACAAAATATCGGCAATCAAAAATATGAAAATATGCAATATTTGGTTTTCTTCCTTTCCAAAGTTCATAGGGGGTTTTCTTTAAAAATTGTCTAATCAAAGCACGATTTAAAATGTAACATGCTGTGTTAATTGCTTCCGCCCAAAAATATCTTGGAAGGTTGCTTTCACAGAGCATGGTACGGGCCATTTCTTCTAAGGTTCTGTTTTTCCTTTCAACTACCCCATTTTGTTGGGGTGTCCTAGGAGCAGAGAAGTTATGGCCAATTCTATTTTCATCACAAAAATTTTCAAAATTCAGTTCCATGATCACTTCTAATATTTTGAATTGAAAACCCTTTTTCATTAGTGACTTTTCGATGAAATTTAGTGAAAATATGAAAAGTTTCATTTTTGTGAGTCAAAAAGAAAACCCAAGTAAAACGAGAGTAATCATCTATAATTACAAAGCCATATCATTTTCCTCCTAGACTAGTGGTTCAAGTTGGTCCAAATAAGTCCATATGTAAGAGCTCTAAAGGTCTAGAAGTTGAAATAGTATTTTTGGATTTAAATGAAACTCTAGTTTGTTTACCTAATTGGCATGCATTACAAATTCTATCCTTTTCAAAATTCAATTTTGGCAAACCAAGAACTAATTCCTTTTTAATTAATTTTGAAAGAGAGTGCATGCTAATATGTGCAAGTCTACGATGCCACAGCCAACTAGTCTCATTAATTTTAGCATTCAAGGATACTAGGCATTGCATGTCTAATTTGGCTAAGTCATTCAAATCTACCATATAAACATTGCCATGCCTATGTCCTATAAATTTAATGCCATCGTTAATAGGACTAGTCACAATGCAAACAGATGATTCAAAAACTACTTTATACCCTTTATCACAGAATTGACTAATGCTAAGTAAGTTATGCTTTAAACCTTTAACTAATAAAACATTCTCAATGTATTTGGAGGGAGTGATACCAATGTTACCTATCCCGATGATCTTTCCTTTGCCATTATCTCCAAAGGTGACCATCCCTCCATCCTTAGCATCAAGCGTGATGAATTGTGATTCATCACCAGTCATGTGTCTCGAGCATCCACTGTCAAGATACCATTTCCTGTTTCCTTTTTGGGATGCTAGACACACCTGCAAGCAAAGGTCAAGTTTCTGTCTTAGGTACCCAAGCTTTCTTGGGTCCTTTTAGGTTAGTCAAAATGGTTCCTTTTGGAATCAATATTTTCTTTGTGTTTGCATATTTGTTAATAAGACATGTGTATGATTTATGTCCTATTCTTCCACATTTGAAACAAGTAATATTTGTAGACTTGTTACTTGAATAATTTACATAAATATCCTTCAGAAATTTTTGTTTCTTCAGAGGTTTATAGCCAAGTCCAGCCTTATCATATATAGCTTTCTGATTATCAAGGATCATATTTAGTTTGTTTGAACTTAAGGTGAACTTATCTACTATAGGTTTCAGCTTGTTAATTTCATTCTTTAAGTTTTGATTTTCTTGAATCAAGGTGGATTTTTCAATTGAAAGGTTTTCAGCTTGTTTTACTAAGGACTGATTTTCCAATTTCAGTTCTTTTTTTTCTTCTCTAGTTTCTTTAATTCATCAATTGAATCATGGAATGCTTCATGCAATTCTTCAAAAGTAAATTCACTAGTGGATTCAGAAGTTACCTCATTTTCGTGTGCCATAAGGCACAGGTTGGCTTGTTCTGTTGAGGTTTCCTCGTCGGAGCTTGAGTCATCACTCGCACTCCAAGTCGCCATCATTGCTTTCTTTTTGAACTTTTTGGGACCTTTCTTCAGTTGTGGGCATTCGGATCTGAAATGTCCCGGCTTCTTGCACTCGTAGCATATAAGGGGTTGATCTTTCTCTTTCTCTTGGCTTTGTTTCCCTTTTGTGAACTTCTTTCTCATCCCCTGTTTCCTTTTTCTTAGAAACTTCTTGAATTTTCGGGTGATGAGTGCC